>NW_026347622.1:467-818 GCF_001194135.2 Octopus bimaculoides | reverse complement strand
ACTCAAGTGATCGTTGGGTTGACACTCAAATCCACGACACTCACTCAAGTAATCGTTGGGGGTTGTAATTCAAATCCACGACACTCACTCAAGTGATCGTTGGGTTGTAACTCAAATCCACGACACTCACTCAAGTGATCGTTGGGATGTAACTCAAATCCACGACACTCATTCAAGTGATCGTTGGGGGTTGTAACTCAAATCCATGACACTCACTCAAGTGATCATTGGGTTGTAACTCAAATCCACGACACTCACTCAAGTAATCATTGGGGGTTGTAACTCAAATCCATGAAACTCACTCAAGTGATCATTGGGTTGTAACTCAAATCCACGACACTCACTCAAGTA
>NW_026347622.1:0-457 GCF_001194135.2 Octopus bimaculoides | reverse complement strand
CAAGTAATCGTTGGGGGTTGTAACTCAAATCCACGACACTCACTCAAGTGATTGTTGGGTTGTAACTCAAATCCACAACAATCACTCAAGTGATCGTTGGGTTGTAACTCAAATCCACGACACTCACTCAAGTGATCGTTGGATTGACACTCAAATCCACGACACTCACCCTCTTAAGTATCGGCTAATATCTATGCCATGTTCAATAAGTCCATACTGGTTCGATGAGCCTACTCCACCACATTGGCTTACCATGGCTTGGCAGAGGGATGCAGTTTTTATTCTCTTATCTAGGAGTAGTTAAGCTGATTACATTGACCCCCCAGTGCCCAACTGGTACTTATTTTATTGACCCCCGAAAAGGTGAAAGGTAAATTCAACCTTGGTGGAATTTGAACTCAGAACGTAATGATGGACGAAATACTGCTAAACATTTCACCTGGTGTGCTAATGATTC
>NW_026347621.1:0-277 GCF_001194135.2 Octopus bimaculoides | reverse complement strand
ATGGTGTCTGATCTCCTTCTTCGTGTGAGTTGCACCATGATGGTTCTTCTGTAAATTATTAAAATATTTTTCAATATACAACTCAATTTGATATTATCATATTGTATTTCCTTGTAAGTTCAGATTTTGTAATTCCCTAACATTATAACATATATGTATATATATGTATAGATGTGTGTGTATATATATATATGTGTGTGTGTGCGTATATATGTACATATATACACATGTATATACGTATATATATACATATATGTATATATATACACATGTATAT
>NW_026347619.1:0-323 GCF_001194135.2 Octopus bimaculoides | reverse complement strand
ATATATATATATATATACGTGTGTATGTGCGTGCGTGTGTGTTATGGGATCTATAGAGATAGTTTTCCTTACAGTGGAATTATCAATGAATTGTCATTGAAGATTGGCCGTGTGTAAACAATCATATTCTAGCTCGTATATATACTCTATATAGCCACCTGTAATCAGATACAGCCACACGCGCGCTCGCGCGCACGCACGCACACGTATACACATGGGTATACATATATGTATCATATACATAGATAGAAAGGCATGAATATATATATATACATCTGTCTCCGATGAAGGGAAGTACTGGATCTTCCCAGAAACAGCTGTAA
>NW_026347618.1:0-340 GCF_001194135.2 Octopus bimaculoides | reverse complement strand
GGGGGGGGGGTCACCTTGAAAGATGCCTCGTTTGGTGTTGATATTGTTACATTGGCTAAGACCGTTACTATGTTTTAGGAGACGTGTGTTCCACTTGGCCATGCTACTTTGTAAGAATTTGGAAACAACAGGAAAGATTTTGTATATCTCAAGGGCCTTGAGTATCCATTTATGTAGGACACTATCAAACGCTTTCTTGTAGTCTAACCATGCCATACTCATTTTCATGATTTTGCTCCGGTAATTCTTTACAATCATTCCGTTTATGAGCAATTGGTCTTTGTACTCATAATAATTTTATTTATTGCTCTTTGCACCCAAAAGAATTTCTTCTTCTTCT
>NW_026347617.1:0-214 GCF_001194135.2 Octopus bimaculoides | reverse complement strand
TTCTCATCTCTCTTCTATTCACTCACTCACAACCCATATCTGTCTTTCTCACTCTATATACCCACATGGACCATTTTCGTACTAGCTATACACTTATTTCTATTCCTTCAACATGAACGCAACATTCAATATATTGCCAAAATACTGCCTGGATTTACCTGGGATTATACCTAAAGGCCTATACCTTCACGGAAGTACGGACCAACCTCCATAC
>NW_026347616.1:0-317 GCF_001194135.2 Octopus bimaculoides | reverse complement strand
TATATATATATATATATTCCTCTTTTTCTCTCAATCTCTCTCTCTCTACTCATTCTTTCTATGTCTCTTTCTCATGAATATTGTTTGTGTGTTCATACGTATATGTACATACATATATTCATACATACAAACAGAAAAACACCTTTCTTTCCTTCCCTGAGCGTCTGCTAATATTTTGCATGTACCACGTCCTCGCGTTGTTGTTTTTTTTTACTTGTGTTTGTTCTTCATCTTTTTGGGATTTACATATATACGCACACATGCATTTATATATATATATATATATATATATATATAGACACACACATACACATGCA
>NW_026347615.1:0-277 GCF_001194135.2 Octopus bimaculoides | reverse complement strand
TTGCGCTGCCTTGATTATACATAGCAAGGTAATTCCTTTTCGCAGGAGCTAGGACGGCAATTTCTGATGAAACAATTGCTGGCGATCTATTGCTACACAGTTCTGCCAGAATTCTATCAGATTAGGCAGTAGATGTTGATGCACCATTTTGCATTATGTTCAAAGTAGCTTCTGGAATGTGGTGAATTGCTGCAGTCTGTTTCTGTCTTTTTAAACCGGTTGCTTTATTTCCCCAGCAAGCTCTCTTCTTTGGAGGCATAATCTATGTACATATTAA
>NW_026347614.1:0-273 GCF_001194135.2 Octopus bimaculoides | reverse complement strand
ACCTTGGAATCCTCTGTTTAGTGGGTTGATCCACTACTCAGGAAGAAACTGTTCTAAGAGTGCGTCCTGTCTTATCTTCGAAACGCCTAGTTTAGAATAGAGGCAGCTGATGAAGGAATGATTCCATAAGTGGCTTGTTTGTTTTCCTATGTGTTCGTTCTGTTGTCTGTAAACAAAGTCCGTTTTGTTTTTATATTTCCGTTCATTTTTCTAACGTCCTGCGCCCGAATATGCATCTATATACACATGTAGATGTAGGTATGTACATATATG
>NW_026347613.1:0-377 GCF_001194135.2 Octopus bimaculoides | reverse complement strand
TGTTTGTGGTTCTGGGATTGCAGTACCGCCAGGTCCTGTGTATGCCAGTTAGGAGGCACTTGTGGCCTTGTAGCGCAGTACTTGAATTTTTTTGGCATTGAACTGCATATTATTTTGCTCTGCCCACTCATATATGGCATTTAGGTCATTCTGCACGCTTACAATATCATCAGGATTCTATATTGCCTGAGATAGCTTTGTGTCATCAGCGTAGCTAGTGACAGTGGCTCTCCGAGTGACCGTGGGCATGTCCAGAAGGGCCACTATGAACAGTGGTGGCTCCAGAACACTTCCTTGCGGAACACCGCTCAATATTTGTGTTTCCCAAGATAGTTCTCTATTGGCTGCAACTGTCTGACTTCTACCATTCAGGAAGT
>NW_026347612.1:0-278 GCF_001194135.2 Octopus bimaculoides | reverse complement strand
TGAAGTTAACTGTTTATATATAAATCACACACGTGATTGAATATCATAGCACCGGCTGCACAACAGCTTATGGTAATCTTCCAGTATAGGGAAATAACGGTCAAACTAAAGCGTTTGACCCGAGCTCAAAAATAAAAATAGTAAATTAGTGTAAAACTTGCTGTGAACGAATATGAAGAATGCGCGAACGGGTGGGGTGGGGGAGAGTACGGATAATACTAGTAAGATGTTAAGTTATTTCCCTTGTATTCTTATTTACTTTTTTTACCTCCCGAAAC
>NW_026347611.1:0-366 GCF_001194135.2 Octopus bimaculoides | reverse complement strand
AATCTTCTCCAAGATCTGAAGACTGATTCTTCTTTTAATTGTTTTTTGTTTTTTTTTGGCATTTGTTTCTGCTCTCTTTTATGTTCTATTATTTGTTTCTTCATTTCATTTTCTGTTTGTCTGCGTTTTTTTTGTGCTGTTCTTTTTATGCCATATCTTTCTTTCTTTCTTTCGTTCCTTTTTTCATTGTTTCCAACCATTAGGGCATCCATCTTTTTTGTACACAAACACACACACTTGTATAATTGTATATGTACACACACATGCAAACACACGCACATATAAATTATATATGTATAAATATATACATATATATAAATGACTGTATATACGTGTATATATATATATATATATATGTACGTATAT
>NW_026347610.1:0-594 GCF_001194135.2 Octopus bimaculoides | reverse complement strand
ACACACACACATACACACAAGCACACACAGAGGAATATGTATTTGTGTATGTATAAATCACGTGTCTGTGAGTGTGAACTGTAAAAACCATTTCATATTTTCTTTCCCCCTTCCAACTTAATCCGATTTAATCCGAGAAAATATGCCCAAAATGCTGAAGTAAACCAACTCAAGAAATCATATCCTTTAGTTTACTTTCCTATATAAAGGAAAGTAATGAATGCCACTACACCACATAGGATTGTCTGGTATTTGGGTCCTTCTCTTAATCAGGGTCAGACGAAACAGCTAACCGTTATGCAAACAAATAAGTAAGAACGCTAGAATGTCGATAAATACACACACATATAGGAAAGGGAGATAGTAGGAGGAGACAGCTATGAGTGAAAGTAGCAGAGGAACAGTGGGAGATAGTTGAAGCGTGGATGAGGATGTAAAGGAAAATGGAAGGTGTATAAGGTAAAGACAGCCCCCCGTATCATTTGAAATCTTGTTTGTTTCTCCATTTGGTATTTCTCGGTTCTATTTCGTCGTACATTTTCTGCTTTAGTTCATTTTTATTATTTCTCAATTTTTAAATCTTATGTAATTATG
>NW_026347609.1:0-251 GCF_001194135.2 Octopus bimaculoides | reverse complement strand
GAAGAACTTGAAGCCGAAATGTGAAGTGTCACCTTTAGATCTCTCTGGTTTTGGTAAGGCATTTGTGGGAGAGTAAAGAGAACATTGAAGAGGAATATATACAAAACATAATGTCAACATGTCATTTAGTAAGAATTCAAAGACTTTAACATGAAAAAGACATTTGGTTATATCATAAATGAATACTTTGTTTTTATTCAGAAAAATGGGATAACACATAGAGTGTATGTGTGTATGTACGCATGGAATGT
>NW_026347608.1:0-1076 GCF_001194135.2 Octopus bimaculoides | reverse complement strand
ATATAGATATATATACACACACACACCCAAACACACACACATATATATATGTATATCAATATAAATACATGGAAGTCAATGATTTTTGGTAAAAAAGTGATCATGTACATACTTTCTTGCTGTTGTCATTATAACACCTCGTTGTAAACAATATTCCTTGTTTTTCCTTGTGGAGCATATGCAAATAGGTTTGTTTTGCTTCCCACTCTTGAGCAGCCAACATACAGTTGTCCATGTGAGAAGCAGGGCTCTTCCAAGAGAAGACCAGCCACAGAGAGGGTTTGACCCTCAGATTTGTTAATGGACAGTGCAAAAGTGACACGAAGGTGGAATTGCAGTCTTCTGAATGTAAAAGGAATGTCTGCTCCTGATGGAGTAAGAGGAATTCTTGGAATAAAGACGTCATCCCCTTTTGCACATCCAGAAAGAATGATAGCCTCGATAACGTGTGACATCATCTTCTTGATCCCTATGATTGGGATTTCATCAAAATTGCACATGAGGGTTCTTTCCTTCTTTACACACCCTAAAAAAATTCTAATCATGACACATGTATCCCATACTACTGATATTTATGTGCACATTCCAAAATTCCAGTGTTATGGACCCTGTAAAAAGGATTTTTCTCCTGAAAATGGAGCTCATGGAGCTGAAAAATGTGGGAGTTAAGGCCCCTATTGGGGGTGGGTGTGTTAATGTCAACCAGAGAAGTTGAATTGTTGGGAATGTTTTTAACTTGGGTCTTATATGTATTGTTTGAATTTCTTTGAAATAGAGAATATATGTATGTTCACTGTGTTTGTAGAAGAGAGCAAAGCTACAGGAAAGCAAAAGACAAATGATCATGATAATCAGTCAGCTACCCTAGCCTAGTCGTTACTACTCCCCAATGTAGGATTCCTCACAATACAAGTGACAGGCACAGCTGTAAGATGCATTACGGATCTATAGCAATTGGAAGGGCATGACCCAATTGAAATAACAACGTGACGTTTGGAGTAAATGGAAATGAAAGTGTTGCTTCTAGAGTTTGCAAATGACCACTATACCGATAGGTAACTGTGCAGAAAAAATTT
>NW_026347607.1:0-596 GCF_001194135.2 Octopus bimaculoides | reverse complement strand
TATATAAACATATATATATATACATTCGTACATGCATATATGTATGTACATGTATATGTATGTATGTGTGTATGTATGTGTGTGTATGTTTGTATGCATGTATGTATATACAGTTACACACATCGGGTTGTGTGTAGGGGCTTAATGAGATGCATATATATAAGTACACATACATACATACATACATACATACATACATACATACGTACGTACGTACGTACGTACATACATATATGTGTGTGTGTATGCGCGTATATATATATATATATATATATATATATATATATACATACATACATATATATATGTGTGTGTATGTGTATTCTTATTCTTCTTTTATTCTTTTATATTTTTCAGTCATTTTGACTGCAGCCATGCTGGAGCACCGCCTTTAGTCGAACCGATCGACCCCATGACTTACTCTTTCTAAGCCTAGTACTTATCCTATCGGTCTATTTTGCCGAACCGCTAAGTTATGAGGACATAAATACACCAACATCGCTTGTCAAGCGAAGGTAGGGGGACAAACACCGACACAAATAACAAACACACACATACATACATACATACATACATACACACACACATATATATAT
>NW_026347606.1:0-390 GCF_001194135.2 Octopus bimaculoides | reverse complement strand
TGTATCGAGATCATTTGCCAGCGTTTTAGATACAGTCTTCCTGTTTCTTGGTTATAATAATCTTTTCTACTATAGGCACAAAGCCTGAAATCTTTGGGGAGGGAACTAGTCGATTACATCGACCCCCAGTTTTTCACTGGTACTTAATTTATCGACTCCGAGCGAAAAGACGGGAGAAATACTGCTAAGCGTTTTGTCTGGCTTGTTAAAGATTCTGCCAGGTCGCCGTCTTAATAGTAATAATAATAGTAATGATAAAAATGATGATGATGATGATGATGATGAGGAGGAGGAGGAGGAGGAGGAGGAGGATGGTGGTGATGATGATGATGATGATAACGATGATGATGATGGTGATGATGGTGATGATGATGATGATGATGATGACGA
>NW_026347605.1:978-1876 GCF_001194135.2 Octopus bimaculoides | reverse complement strand
TTTCAATGCCAAAATTTGGCACAATTCCTTCTAGGATCTTCCAGATGTATGTTACTGCATACCTCTCCCGCATTCTCTCCAGGGAGTAGAGTCTTGGCTGTTTCAGCCTTTCCCAGTAGCTGAACAGTTGCAAAGAGACAATCTTCTTTGTGAATCTTCTCTGGATTGCTTCAAGGTCTGCTGTTAATTTCACACTGGTGGGTGACCACAGCTTTGAGCAGTAATCCAGGCGGTTGAGGACGAATGTCCTCCAGAGAATCATCATGGTTTCCTTATCTCTGGTTCTGAATGTTCTCAGGATCCATCCAGCCAATTGTCTGCACTTTGTCGCCATCCTGGTAATGTGCACTTGGAAAGAGGTATCATTACTTATGTCGATACCCAGGTCTCTCACTGATTTAGGCTCTGGGATTGAAATTCCCTGCGGACCAGTGTACTCTGTAAGTTTCATATTCAGTTTTGGACGTTGGTAGCGCAGGGCTTGGAATTTTTCAGCATTAAACTGCATATTATTATCCTCAGCCCATCTGTAATCTGAGTCCAACTCCTGCTGGAGGTGTGCAACATCACTGGAGTTCTGTATTTTCTGCGAGACTTTCGTATCGTCTGCGTAGCTTGCAAGAGTGGCTATCCGGACACTTGAAGGCATTTCTGAGAGAGCGACTATAAAAAGCAATGGTCCCAAGACAGTGCCCTGTGGAACACCGCTCATTATTTGTGTTTTCATAGAGGTGGCTCCATTAGCCACTACTGCCTGACTTCTATCTTTCAGAAAGTCATGTAACCACTCTCCAAGTTTTCCAGCTATGCCAAGATCACGCAGTTTGTGGCATATCACACCATCTACATATACATATATATGTACGTATATGTATTTATGTAGGTATATATGTATATA
>NW_026347605.1:0-658 GCF_001194135.2 Octopus bimaculoides | reverse complement strand
TATATATATATATATATGTTGGTCTTACAGAAAATTATATATACTGTGGTAGAACTAGAGGACGAGAGAGAGTTGTTGCTTATGGGGAGATAATCGTTCCTAAGCATATCCTTCTTTCGTCTTCCATGGTGAATTTTTATTTTATTTTATTATGAGTGATAAGTGATAAGAGCATACATGTTATTGCATATAATTCTTTCATTATTATTCTTTATTATTATCATATGTGTATGTTCTCATCTTATCCTGTTTTAGGATATTCAGCATGGCATTAATTGAGATTCTCAAAATATTTTATTCTAATTATTTTATTGCTGTCTATTTCTACTTATATAAGGTTAATCTACTTATAGAGTTCTGACTGATGAGATGAGAAAATTAATATCTTCTACATAATCCCGGATTTAATAACGTGTTTACAATATCTGTTATCCAGCGACGTACCGGCGACCCGTCTAGCAGGGAATAGATACGCCAAAGAAACCGAGAAACCGACCATATTAGCTTATAGTCTGGTAAGAGCCTTTGATCATTTTTTGATGTTTATATATTTCTATGCTTATATGTATATATGCGTATGTATTTGTATATGTATGTTAAGTTATATCTATCGAAACAAACACACACACACACACACACACACACACACACACACACA
>NW_026347604.1:0-544 GCF_001194135.2 Octopus bimaculoides | reverse complement strand
GATGATGATGCTGCTGCAGTTGCTCTTGTCTTTCATTAGTTTGTTGTTGTTGTTATTGTTCTTTTTGTCGTTATCTTTTCTTCTTTCACTTGATGCAGTCATTAGACTGCGGCCATGCTGAAGCACCGCATCGAAGCATTTTCAGTTGAACAAATCAACAGCTGTACTTTTGGCCTCTTTTATTCTTTTATTTTTTTTAATTTTTATTTTTTCATTCAAAAATTTGTTCTTATTTTATCAGCTCTCTTTTGCTGAAGCGTTAAGTTACAGGGACGTAAACACACCAACACTGATTATCAAGCGATGATGTGTGTCAAACAAACACAAACATATATACATATATAGAACAGGCTTCTTTCAGTTTCCATCTTCGAAATCTACTCACAAGTCTTTGGTCAGCCCAATGCCTTAGTACATTGATTCCCAACCTGGGGTCCGCAAAGGTTATTACTGGGGGTGGGGGGCGTGAACTCAATTCAAACTTTCATATATATATGGCAATATGACCATCCCCAAGTACAACAATATATATATATATATATAT
>NW_026347603.1:0-263 GCF_001194135.2 Octopus bimaculoides | reverse complement strand
AACTTTACAGTAGGAATTGTTTTTCGGCGAATAGGTGGTACCATCTTTCCTCTAAACATGGCTACGTGAATTTCGTTCAAACAATTCAATTTTCGACTTGTCTGTCCAAAGAACATTTTCCCAGAATGTATCAGATTTATCTTTATGTTCATAAACAAGTTTTAAATGGGCATCTCTATGCCTTTTAGTCAACAGTGGATTTTTTATAGGAATGCATGACTTCAGTTCATTCCTATGAAGTTCATTGCTGATTGTTCATAGTG
>NW_026347602.1:0-203 GCF_001194135.2 Octopus bimaculoides | reverse complement strand
AATAAAAGAATTAAGGAGCTTTTGTGGTTTAAAAAACACGTTTCTGTTCTTATCTCTTTGTGGTAATCTTTTTGTTTTCTGAGAAAAATGGTCACATTTGGATTCTATGTTCAGCATGTGAAGAGAGAGAAGAAACGAAGGAAACAAGGCCAAAGTCGTCCTCTTTCTGCCTGGGGCACTCGTTCGAACAGACGTGAGTGGAG
>NW_026347601.1:0-236 GCF_001194135.2 Octopus bimaculoides | reverse complement strand
TGAGGTAGTAGTAGCAGTAGTAGAAGTAGTAGTAGCAGCAGCAGTAGTGACGATAACATTAGAAGATGGTGATAGTAGTAACAGTGGTGGGAGTAGTAGCATAGGTGATAGTATTGTTAATATACCAATACTAACAATAGTAGTAGTGGAAGTGGTGGTAGTGGGAGTAGTAGTGGTGGTAGTGAGTTATAGTTGTGGTAGTGGTGATAGTGGTAGTAGTGATAATGGTGGTGGTA
>NW_026347600.1:0-312 GCF_001194135.2 Octopus bimaculoides | reverse complement strand
CACACACACATGCATATATGTATATGCAGACACAAACGCACACACACACAGTTGCACACACACAGATGTATGTGTCTATACATGCATGCATACATATGTGTGCATAACAGCACACATATACACCTGTGCGTGTGTATATGTGCGATGTATGAGTGTGTGTGTGTATATATATGTGTGTGTGTATGTGTGTGTGTGTGTATGTGTGGGTGTGTCTGTTTCTTTGCCGATCTCCTTATTTATCCTGTCTGTCTGTCCATCCGTCGGTCCGTCTATCTATCTATCTATCTATCTATCTATCTATCTATCTATCTA
>NW_026347599.1:0-602 GCF_001194135.2 Octopus bimaculoides | reverse complement strand
TATGTAAACGCATACACACGTATGTATGTATGTATGTATAACGAGAGGGAGGAAAGCATAGGAGTGATCGAAAAAAGACACCGGATTGGTAAAGAAAAGATGAAAGCAAGTGAAGAAGTATGTTGGAGACAGAAGATAATCTAGCTCCAGAAATGTGATACTGAGTACACGTTTGATGATACGGCAGACATGTTGCCGACTTTTGCTGATATGTTTTTCACTGATGCAGCATTATTTTACATTGTTCCTAATGTTATTGTTTTGTTGCTGTTGTTGTTGCTGTTGTTGTTGTTGTTACTTAGTTGAAATTTTTGATTTTGTTGTTCGTTATGATGCTGCTGTTGTAGTTTTAGTTGTTGTTATTATAGTTGCAATCGAAAACGAATAACTCTGGTTAAATTTCTGAGTCAATTGTTAGGCGCCATTGTTGAGTCTAGCTGTGGCTTAATGGCAACCATTTTTTGCTTCTTCTTCTTTTTTTTTCTTTTAATATGGAGGCAGTTAATTGGTGAGAGTACGGTAGTAGTGTTGTTAAAGTAGTTGATAAGTAGGCTATTCAACTATGTCTCTTTCTTTCAGATATATATATATGTGTATATATA
>NW_026347598.1:0-241 GCF_001194135.2 Octopus bimaculoides | reverse complement strand
GATAGATAGAAAGATAGAGGAAGACAGATAGATAAATAGATAGATAGATACGGTTGTTTCATGCGACTCCAATTAATTAAGCAATGTGAATATTGTTGATTATTTTTACTTTAATCTTCTTATTTTGAAACTGTATGGATAATACCATACTTAATTCTGGTATCTAAACTTAAGTACCATATTCACCTTGAATCTATGTATGTTATCAATCAGTTTCATTTCTGTATTTCTTGTCCATAGA
>NW_026347597.1:1689-3196 GCF_001194135.2 Octopus bimaculoides | reverse complement strand
TATATATATATATATATATATATATATATATGTTTATATATATATATCTTCTGTTATCTTCTAGCTTTTACTTGCTTCAGTCGTTGGATTCTGACCTTGCTGTAGCACCGAGTTGTTTATCATTTTGTCTACGTTGTGTTTATAATGTCCTGTACCCAGACATGCATCTATATGTACAGGTAGATGTAAGTAAGTACATACATGTACGTATATACGCATATACTCATTTATTATTTGTATATATAAAACGACGGTCTTCTTTCAGTTTCCGACTACCAAATCCACTCACCAGGCTTTGGGTCGGCCCGAAGCTATAGTAGAAGATTTACCACTGAACTTTGAATCACACAGTCACGTCTGCGCTATGTATGAGCATTGATGTCGTTTGATTGAGTCATGAAAACGCTGCCATTCCATACAACATATCTTAGAAATTTAGTCCTGGCAGATACCATATCTCTCTCGGTCACACTACAGTCGATTTCTTCCTCACGGTGAGAAAAAGACAGGTAGAATTAGAGAATAAAAAAGAATCGATCTCAGTACGGAACCTGTACTTTATTTATCGGTGCTGGCACGCGACTGCTACTTTATTTTCGACCTCAAAAAGCTGAAAGTTAAAGTTGTCGTCGGCAGGATTTGAAAACAGATTCAGACAGCCAAGACGAGTGTCGCGAAGCAGTCTGTCGGATACTCTAGCGATTCTGCCAACTGGCCAACTTGCGTACCGATCAGCATCGATGCCAATTGAAAAAAAGCGATGAAAGAAATATGAGTTTTCTTTCGCTAACTCAACCAGTACCAAACAGGCTCTGTACATGAATCATCTGGCTGAGAAACTATTTATTTGGTAGCGTTATGTAACTGAGCTTTTCATCCAAGAACTTCTGAGGATGAAGATTATCTATTGCTGCATCACGAAAAACAGTGTAGTTTTCGTTATATTTCCAAAACAATAAAGGAGAAAAAGACCAGATGATGTACGGAGCAGTGTCTTCGCTAACAGTCGAGACGTAGCTTACAGAACTGTATACCAATTTTATAGAACTGAAGATAGAAGGAGGAATTTAACCAACACTGTCCATCTAACGTCTAACCCATATATAGAGTGCCAGCAAAAGATTCAGGTGAAGGATGTTGGATATGACATTGGTTTTTGGCGCATCATCGCATTTGTGGAATATTGCGGTTACCTGGTGAGTAGCGAAGTAAATAAAAGCGACACGTACTTCGCGAGGCTTCGCAATCGCCATGCATCACCGAACGAGCATTCGAGATTACAAATATTTTGGGACTCTGCTGTGTCAAGTGTGCGGAGAAAATATTTTCATGTACTCGATGTACATGAAAATATGTGGTAACCTTGCCGAGAGAGTGAAAAGAAATAAAAATTGAATCAGGTCTACCCACCACCACCACCACCACCACCACCACTAACAACAGCAACAACATCAACAACAACAACAACAACAACGACGACGACGACGACGACGACAATGATTCGGAG
>NW_026347597.1:0-852 GCF_001194135.2 Octopus bimaculoides | reverse complement strand
ATATATATATACATATATACGACAGGCTTCTTTTTCAGTTTCCGTCTACCAAATCCACTCACAAGGCTTTGGTCGGCCCGAGGCTATAGTAGAAGACACTTGCCCAAGATGCCACGCCAGTGGGACTGAACCCGGGACCATGTGGTTGGTAAGCAAGCTACTTACCACACAGCCACTCCTACGCCTATATATATATATATATATATATATATACGCCTATATATATATATATGTATATATATATATATATATTAGTATGTATGTATGGGCGTACGTATGTATAACTAATGTACGTACGTATGCACTTATGTATGTACTATGTATCTATGCGTATACGTATGCACTTATGTATGTATTCATGTATGTATCAATGAAGAATGTGTGATTAATAAATATGAATATGCGTTTGTACGAGTGTGCGTATGTATGTGTATGTTTGTGTGTGTGCGTATGTGAGCGCTCACGTGTGTGTGAACGTGTATATTCGATTACTGTTCTTTCATCTATAGCATTTATAACAGTTATCATAATTCCACAAGTACAACAACATTATAAAGATTTATATCAGCAGGGACATATGTATTCTCACTTTTACTGCATTTAATAATTAAAGTATACGCGCAGGCACAAACACGTACACACATACACATGTGTAGACAATCATATATACATATGCATATATTCATGCTTGCGTTATGCACGTATATAATTTAAACAGTTTCACATTAAAACAAAGGTGTATTCAATACTTTTTTGTAGAGTAAATATTCTATATACTATTAGAAAAAGAGTAGTGACAAAGACTTCGAAGTTTCGGAATGCTAGACTTCATTAAATTATATATATATATAT
>NW_026347596.1:0-486 GCF_001194135.2 Octopus bimaculoides | reverse complement strand
GAATGTTATTATCGGCGTTGTTACCGCTGTCAAGGAGGCCTACGAATGAAAGCATTCTTGTGATGACCATCGATTTTAATATCAAGGTTTAGATTTAGCCAATCTGCTTTTCTTCCTTTACTGCAATGAAGTGTGATTTGAGGGAGATTTTGCTACAATATTCTTAGCGAATTCAGCAACCGCTTTGAGATCCCGAAACCACGTTGTTGCGAACCAAAAACCGTGACTGCTGTGATAACATTATAGACGTCTTAATAGAATTATTTATCTTTTATCTCTTCTTTGTGTCAGTAATTAGACTGCAGCCATGCTTGGGCACTGCCTTGAAGAATTCTAGTCGAGTGAATAGCCTATAGTACTTTTTTAAACCTGGGACTTATTCTTAGTTACAGAGATGTAAACACACAAACAACAGTTGTCAGGCGGTGGTCGGGACAAACACACACGCACGTACACACGCGCACAAACGCACACACACAGGTATAT
>NW_026347595.1:0-616 GCF_001194135.2 Octopus bimaculoides | reverse complement strand
ATATATATATATATGTGTGTGTGTGTGTATATGTATATACGTATATATATCTATATCTGTCTATCTCTCTCTCTCTATATATATACATATATATATATATATGTATATAAGTACATACATACATACATTTATATATATATATATATGTATGTATATGTTTATATATATGGATATATATATAGACGCATTTGTATTATTATTATTATTATTATTATTATTATTATTATTATTAATATTATTATTATTATTATTATTATTATTATTATTATTATTATTATTATTATATGTTTGACTTTTTTTTTGCATTTGTACAAGTTGGCTCCAAGTCTCACCCAGAGACCTCAAGAGACAACACGTTAGCAGTTCATGTTAGTGTTATGCCTAGGGTGCCATGCATTTAGTTTTGCACAGAGTATTGTTCTAAAGAATGTTTAAGAAAACATAGGAAAATTATGATTTTTTTTTTAAATTTGAGGTTACATAGGCAGTAATTTACGTAGGATATGGACAATTGCCATGAGCACTATCTTTCGAATTTCTGCCATTTGTCGGTTATTATTATTATCATTACCATCGTTATTATTATTATTATTATTATTATTATTATTATTATTAT
>NW_026347594.1:0-282 GCF_001194135.2 Octopus bimaculoides | reverse complement strand
TAAGCATTTCGCCCGGCGTGCTAACGTTTCTGCCAGCTCGCCGCTTTAATTATGTTTTTGTTGGTTAAATTCGACCACACAACTTCATCCTGTAATGTTAGCACTTCAAACTCGGCACTTCAGCCTTGTTAGTTCCTCCTATCACTTCCATTAATGCTACGAGCTCTTATTGTCTTCAAAGCTGTGCTACACAATGGAACAATGTGGAAATGTAATGGTAGAGTGGAGATAAGTTACCGGATTACCGGTTTCATAAAGCGTACGTTGAAATTTGCTTCGGGG
>NW_026347592.1:0-384 GCF_001194135.2 Octopus bimaculoides | reverse complement strand
AATCATCCAATCGCAAATTCATAGGAAATAAAGCATAAACAATGTAATTTGACTATACAAATTTTAAAATATTTACTAATTTTTTAGTATAAGACATCATTCTGATTTTGAAGGAAAATCAATGTCTATATATGATTGTGCGTTATATTATGTTCTTCATAAGCTGTTTTACTGAGAAACAAAATTCAGTGAGATACTCTCGATTCAGTAACTAAAAATCCTGACACACAAACACACTTAAACACATGCACACACATACATACACAAGTATGTGTATGTGTATATGAATGAGTGCGTAAGTTGGAGTTAGAAATGTTACCTTACGTTATCTGTTACACCTTCCCTTCCTCCATACCTTACGATCAATGCTTTAATTATAGCATA
>NW_026347591.1:1660-1870 GCF_001194135.2 Octopus bimaculoides | reverse complement strand
TATATATATATATATATATATATATATGTGTGTGTGTGTATATAAGCATACATATATGCATATATATGTGTGTGTGTTTGTGTGTCTGTATTTGTACCCCCACCATCACTTGACTTCCGATGTTGCTGTGTTTACGTCTCCATAACTTAGCCGTTTGCAAAACACCGATAAAATATGTACTATGCTTACAAAAAATAAATCCTGTTGTCA
>NW_026347591.1:0-969 GCF_001194135.2 Octopus bimaculoides | reverse complement strand
CAAAGCCTGGTGAGTGGATTTGGTAGACGGAAACTGAAAGAAGCCTGTCGTATATATGTATATATATATATATATGTATGTGTGTATGTGTTTGTATGTCTGTGTTTGTCCCCCCAACATCGCTTGACAACCGATGCTGGTGTGTTTATGTCCCCGTAACTTAGCGGTTCGGCAAAAGAGACCGATAGAATAAGTACAAGGCTTCCAAAGAATAAGTCCTGGGGTCGATTTGCTCGACTAAAGGCGGTGCTCCAGCATGGCCACAGTCAAAAGACTGAAACAAGTAACAGAGTAAAAGAGTATATATACATATATGGGTACAGTACGTCACAAAAAGTAAACAACATGAAATATGAAGGCAAACCAGGGTAAGCGAACAACGAGAGAAACAAATGGAAAACCAAACAAGGAACATAAAGAATAGCTCTTCTTCAGTTGTCGGCTGTTCATCTACTCCATATTTCGAACAATTAATAATATGAGGCTTCGAAAAACAGTTGCTCCCGCGACCCAACATGAAATTTGGGATTTGCGGAGGGTCAAAGATGGTAACAAAATCAGACACACAACAAACCAAGCGAAAACGATGAGGGATGGCTAGAAGAATATTGAGCTTTACAGACATGAGTTGGTTTCTTCTCAGTACATACCATTTTTATTGCATCACAGTTCATGCATCACAGTTCTGATAGTTTGCCCAATACCTGAAATTCTTTGGGAATGGCCCTCATCGATTTTCTAAGATTGTCGTCGATAATGTTTTGAACCCGTTAAATGATTTGTGGTGTCCTCATAGTTTTCTCTTTTAAATACAGTTGAAACTCTCCCGATTGGGGGGCTTTAAACTCCATCCAAAGTTTGTGTACGAAAGATCTCGCAAAACATTTAGAAAGCGGACATTTAAATTGTTGTGTTACGCATATATGTGGAGGCGCGTGGCTTAGTGGTTAGGGTGTCAGCACCATGATC
>NW_026347590.1:0-279 GCF_001194135.2 Octopus bimaculoides | reverse complement strand
ACCCCAACAGGTCTTCGCAAGCCGAGTTTAGTGTCCAATGAAGGAGAGGTATATCAGCTATTATTATATCGAGTTGATGATGATGATAACAACAATAATACTTCCAAATTTTGGCACATTTTAGGTAGTTTGTAAAGGTAGTTTATCAACCCTGAAAAGAAGAAAGGCACAATTGTTCTTTGAACCCAAAAGATAAAGAGCCAAAACACATACTGCAAAGCATTTTCCCCAATGTTCTAATGGTACTCTGCAGATATATGTATGTATGTATGTATGTAT
>NW_026347589.1:0-219 GCF_001194135.2 Octopus bimaculoides | reverse complement strand
CAAAGAAGGACTCTGTACATACATCACAGTCATATGCTCTCATCTTTTTTATCATGTGTTCAGAGAAAATCAATTCAACAATTTTCTCACTATTTTCCATTATTTTTCCTGTCAAAGCCCAGTTTATATATTCTTCTTCCTTTCTTCAGCTGTTGTATTTCCGTCCAGTGTTACTTTTGTTTAGCAACACTTTCTGATATTTATCCAACTTCAATGAGC
>NW_026347588.1:0-396 GCF_001194135.2 Octopus bimaculoides | reverse complement strand
CTTTCATCCTTTCGAAATCGATAAAATAAGTACCAGTTGAGCACTTGAGTCGATGTAATCGTCTAACCACTCCTCCCACAAAATTTCATGCTTTGTGCCTGTTGTAGAAATGATTATACTTGTTGTTTAGATCAGTGTCTTTTCCATTTTGTTTTGTCCGTTCATGTTCTCTTTTAACTGTTTTGTTCAATTCTTTGTATCGCATAGCTTGGATTGATATTGTCAAAACTATACAACATTTCTGTTCCGACTTTTCTGTCTTTGTTCATAAAATGTCTTGTCTCTATTTTTTGTGCTAAACACGTCACATTCTTTTTCATGCTCTCAAGGCGATGTATGTAAGATATGTGTGTGTGTGTATGTGTGTGTGTGTGTGTGTGTGTGAGTTTGTTTGTG
>NW_026347587.1:507-1001 GCF_001194135.2 Octopus bimaculoides | reverse complement strand
GTCTACCTGTATATATAGGTGCATATCGGGGTACAGGACATTGCAAACAAGACGTAGACAAGAAAATAGTAACCAGAGTACAGAAAACACACAAGCCACATAGATAATATTTTCCTTCATCAGCTACCCCCGTTTTAACACCGGCGTTTCGAAGAGTTGGACAGGACGCATCGTTAAAACGGCTCTTCCCATGGACTGCAAATTAAAATTGTATGCACAAATTAAACCTGTGCCATGGAGGAATGTAGTGGCGGACAAAAAAGAAGACAGGAAAACAAACGGAAAAGAAAAAAAAGAGAGGAAAACAAACGGAAAAGGCTGTACGGCCAGACGTGAAAAGTTATGTGTATATGAACGGAAGGAAGAACGAGAGGGGAAAGAGAGAGATATAGTAGTAACAGAAGGAAGAACGAGAGGGGTAAAGAGAGATACGTAGTAGTAACAGAGGAAGAACGAGAGGGGAAAGAGAGAGATATAGTAGTAACAGAAGGAAG
>NW_026347587.1:0-497 GCF_001194135.2 Octopus bimaculoides | reverse complement strand
GTAAAGAGAGATACGTAGTAGTAACAGAGGAAGAACGAGAGGGGAAAGAGAGAGATATAGTAGTAACAGAAGGAAGAACGAGATGGGTAAAGAGAGATACGTAGTAGTAACAGAGGAAGAACGAGAGGGGAAAGAGATAGATATCGTAGTAACAGAAGGAAGAACGAGATGGGTAAAGATAGATACGTAGTAGTAACAGAGGAAGAACGAGAGGGGGATTCCCAAAAAGTGTTTGAGGGATATTTAATCCTGGCGGTTACCGTGTTGTCACTTCTATCGGTTCTCAATGCCGGCAAACTACACCAAATGCTGGTGAAACTCAAGTTAGTGAAAATTTACTAGGCTCGATTATTATCTCCACTTAGTAAATCCGAATGTCCTTTTAAGGACTGCATACATTCCGTAGCGAAAATAGTGAGATGAATGAACGTCAGGACTACGGAGATTCGCACATACAAATATATTATATAATTATTTACCTCGTTCTTCTCTTTGAC
>NW_026347586.1:0-455 GCF_001194135.2 Octopus bimaculoides | reverse complement strand
TCTCTCTCTCTCTCTCTCATACACACACACGCACTTATATATATGTGCACACTGTGATGAAGAAGTTAGCATTGTAACATGATGTCACGTGTTCAATCCTATTGCTTGTAAATCTTTGGTATGTGCATTCACTGTATTCTGAAGTCGCGCGAAGTTTTTTTTGTTTTTTGTGAAATCAGGTTGACGGAAACTGTACTGAATCGTCTGAGAATGACTATATCGGTAATTCAACGAACCACTTCATGTTGTCATACAGATTTTAGTTATGAATTATTATTTTTAAAAATGCTCTTGGCGCTAAAATACTCTGTCATTTCGTACGGCCATTTATTGTGTACGTATTTACTTGACTTAAACAACTGGAGAAGTCATACACTGACGCCGATATGGGTGCCTCTGTCATATACATGCTTACAAATATTCATAAACACACACACGCACACACACACACACAC
>NW_026347585.1:9356-11656 GCF_001194135.2 Octopus bimaculoides | reverse complement strand
GCGAATGTATGTGTGTGTATATATATATATATATATATTGGTTTATACATTCTACTACATTAGCATATGTCACACGCCCTCTTAACATGTACAAAATATAATTCAATCTTCACCAGAGGAGCCGATTCTGTAGAGACTTGTAGCCCGAAAGAGATTTGTAATGATATAAGCAATGACGAACGAGTCGTACTTAAATTCAAAGTTAACATTGAAGGAAAAAAGAAAAAGAGCAGACAAAAAAAGAAGAAATAAAATGGTTTGAAGACGAAGGTAAACAGAGGGTTGTACGCAGGCTATAGAACGGATGAAGAATGGTGATTAATGTTGGTCGTTCACCGACCGAGGAGAAAAAGTTGTATACACACCGACGAAGGGACAAGTAGTGAGTAAACGTGGCTGGTCACTGACAGATGACAAGGAGTCGAATCTCTGTTGTTGAGATAAAAAGAAAAAGACTTCGAAGACTTTAGGCACTGATCCTCAGCTAAATTTTAAACAGTTTCAATGTTACTTCTATTAGCGAACTGGTTGCAACTCTGTGGCAGAAATATGAACATCTCAAGAAGTAAATGAAAATAATACTCAACATGTTTTTCTACAGTGTTTTTGTGTGTTTTTCACTGGCTAAGATGACTTCCGATATAATTGTTTTAGTTTTTACACAACCTCAAGTCAAAGTCCGAATCATTTACTATACACGTTAGACATGTGTATATGTATGTATGTATGTATGTATGCATGTATGCAAGTTCACTTGTACGTAATATATACATGTATACATGTATATATGTACATATATATGCATATATAAATATTTATGCATATCTCTACATATGTGTGTGTGTGTGTGTGTGTGTGTATATATGTATATATATACATGACTGTGTATACGTATATATGTTTGTATATGTGTATACGAGTATGTATGTTTATAATGTCTATCTACATATATCTACATACACAAATGTATGTATAACGCAATGCATTTGTATATACATACACATATATACGTGTGCGTTTGTTTATATGTATATATATATATGTATGTATATATATATATATGTATGTATATATATATATATATATATGTATATATATATATATATATATGTATATATATATGCATATATGTATATATATGCATATATATGTGTATATATAAATATATGTATACGCGTGTGTTTGTGTGTATATATATATATTTATACAATATAAGTCTATGTGCGATGTGTAGGCATACATGTATACATATGCATATGTCTGGGCGAGTTTTATTAAAGAAAATATATCTATTCTTACTCTACAACAGTTTCGCTGTCGCCGTTAACAAGCCCCAGGGCGAAAAGCTTACTGGCCTAGCATAACAGAAGGAATTTCGCATGAGGTTGACCCAGTTATCTCTCATCAATTTCGGTTCGGTTAGAACGACGCGTGTTCAACTCAGCGAGACTATTTACATAACGAACGAATATCTGCGATAAATCATCTGTCGATGTAGAACTGGCAATTAGCGTGACTACAAGTCAACGAAAGCTAAAGCAATTTTCAGATTTATACACCCCTGGCGAGAGAAAATGTAGATTTAAAAGCAGAAGGTGAGGTTTCAGCAGAGATTGTTCTCATTGAGCTTTGCTGTAATTACAACCATGCTTCATCTCTCGGTTAGAGTTGCTTATAATTGTGTCAGCAGTAGTAGAGTTTTTATGTGAGTTGCAAAGTTGAGTATTTTTTGTTGTAAAATTGAGTGTCAATCATTGGTGTTAATTGTTGATATTGTTCGTGTTTTTTTGTGTCTTCCCGTTGTGGAAAATGGAGAAAGCACCGGTGGGTGGCCAAAGTTATGCGCCCGCGACTGGAAAAGGAACAGAGGAAGGAAAGCTGGAAATAATAGAAATTAAGGTTGATCCGAAGAAGATGAACGAATGTGAGAAGTTGCTGGCGAGGGTCGGAAACACGCTGACGTTGACACCGCCTGTGGAACTAACAGAAGGTGTAAGAAAGAGAACTGTGGTTTTTAAAACCATGAAGGTGGCAACTAGAAGGATAGAGCTTGCGACAGTTGAGGAGATCGAGGAGTGCCTGAAAGGTATCAGAAAGCAAGCGACTTTTGTAACTAGAGGAAAAAAGTATGCCACTGTGGAGGTACGATTTGCAACAGAAATAGAAGCAATTAAGAACTCTACGGAAGCTATACGATCGGAGGAATGGGTGCTGTTGCCGTCGTACTGTGGCAAACGTGTGGCCAGAGTGCGAATAGGCAAACTACCCCCAGAACTAGATGAAGCATGGCTCATGACAGC
>NW_026347585.1:8028-8430 GCF_001194135.2 Octopus bimaculoides | reverse complement strand
GAGTGAAAGTGGAGGGCAGGCCGCCTACATGTTTTGCATGTGGCGAGAAAGGCCACATGAAGGCGAGATGCCCGCAGAGAGAACCAACAGAAAAACAGGAAGACACGAACCAGGTAGTACAGACAGACAGAAGAAAATACAACGGAGGAGGGATTTACGGTAATGGAAAGAAAACGAAGGAGGAGTGGAAGAACAAACTCACCACCAGAGAAACAGAAAAAGAAGAAAGAAGAAGTGGAAAAGGAAGCTGTAACCAGAGGGAATGCAGATGAAGAGGTGACAGAGAAAGAAAGAGAGCAGGAAACTACTAAACAGGTGGATTTACAAGAGGAGGGAACAGCGATAATGACGTCGGTTTCCCCAGCGAAGGAAAAGGTTTCGAGAGTTGAAACATCTGACAAT
>NW_026347585.1:6805-8018 GCF_001194135.2 Octopus bimaculoides | reverse complement strand
TTATGTTTTGTGTCCCCATTGTGGTGTTGTGTCTGTCCTTGTAGTGTCCCATCTGTGTTGTGGCCATAGTGCCAAATAAAGAAAAATAGAGTTGCTTATAATTAATTATTTGTGATGTGCGGTGGTGGAGGCGCAATGGCCCAGTGGTTAGGGCCGCGGACTCGTGGTTTCGATTCCCACACCGGGCGTTGTGAGTGTTTATTGAGCGAAAACACCTAAAGCTCCACGAGGCTCCGGCAGAAGGTGGTGGCGAACCCTGCTGTACTCTTCCCCCACAACTTTCTCTCACTCTTTCTTCCTGTTTCTGTTGTGCCTGTAATTCAAAGGGTCAGCCTTGTCGCACTGTGTCACACTGAATATCCCCGAGAACTACGTTTAGGGTAAACGTGTCAGTGGAGTGCTCAGCCACTTGCACGTTAATCTCACAAGCAGGCTGTTCCGTTGATCGGATCAACTGGGACCCTCGACGTCAACAACAGTGATGTGCGGTGAAAACGCTCTGATCGTAAGAACCTGGTTTCGATTTACAGTCCGGCTGGTCCGTTGTGCTCTTGAGCATATAATCCTTTCTTTTATAGGCACAAGGCCTGAAATGTTAGGGGAGGGAACTAGTCGATTACATCGATCCCAGTCTTTCACTGGTACTTATTTTATCGACCACGAAAGGATGTGCAACCAAATGCATACACGCGCGCACACACACACATGTATGTATGTATGTATGTATGTATGTATGTATGTATGTATGTGTGTATATATATATATACTCTTTACTCTCTCTTCCTTGTTTCAGTAATTTGACTGCGGCCATGCTGGAACACCGCCTTTAGTCGAGTAAATCGACCCCAGGACTTATTCTTTGTAAGCCTAGTATTTATTCTATCGGTCTTTTTTTGCTGAACCGCTAAGTTACGGGGACGTAAACACACCAGTATCGGTTGTCAAGCAATGTTGGGGGGACAGACACAGACACACAAACACACATTTATATATACATATACATATATACGCCGGGCTTATTTCAGTTTCCGTCTACCGAATCCCACTCACAAGGCTATGGTCAGCCCGAGGCTATATATAGAAGACACTTGCCCAAGGTGCCACACAGTGGGACTGAACCCGGAACCATGTGGTTGATAAGCAAGCAACTTACCACACAGCCACTCCTGCGCCTCTCTCTCTCTCTCTCTCTCTCTCTCTCTCTGTATATATA
>NW_026347585.1:4606-6490 GCF_001194135.2 Octopus bimaculoides | reverse complement strand
TGAAACCAGCATTTTTATTTCCCTTAGGCGTAGTAATTCTGATCAAATAAATTATTAGGAAACAAAAAAAATATGCATTAG
Source organism: Octopus bimaculoides (assembly GCF_001194135.2). NCBI lineage: Eukaryota > Metazoa > Mollusca > Cephalopoda > Octopoda > Octopodidae > Octopus > Octopus bimaculoides. The sequence goes on along the minus strand of NW_026347585.1, from coordinate 6,409 downwards.
CTTGCAGGTGTTTCTACTATAGGGTGTAATACATTTATATTTGAGCGCTTGTGTTTCACCCTCTAGCATCGTTGGAGCATCAGAAATGAAGTGCAATTTTCTTTTGGGAACCATTTATAAAAATGCTAGCAGAGAGAGCTGACCCCTACCATCCTCTATCAGACAACAGGATATATATATATATATATATACACACTGAACCGCAAAAGAAACGCAACACGTGTGTGACTGTGAAATATGTTTTAATTTCATTATGTCAAAGATAAATTTTGATAGATCTGATAAAGTCAATTTCTTGGATGCACTTTGACCACAGTCTATGGGTCATTGTCATGTGTTCTGGTAGTGGGCAGATCCATCACATTGAGATTGTAGGGCGTGACATGTTCAATACCGTGTATGCCCTCCCTGGGTGTTCAAAACGGCCATACACCATCGGTACATGGAATACATGAGGCGGTTCACAAAAGCCATTGACACCTGTACGCACACCTTGAGGAAAGCTACCTCCAGTTCCGCACAAATTGCTGGCTTTGGGACCACCTGGTTCAGCTGTCTCTGGATTTCATCCCACATGTGTTCAATTGGGCTGAGATACGGCCACGACATGTTTCTGATGTTGTGCTGACACATGAAGTCCATGGTGACCCTGGCCGTGTGGGAGGGGGCATTGTCCTACTGGATCACGTGGCTATGGTGATGCAGGAAGAAGGGCACAATGTGAGGTCTTAGGATCTGGTCAACGTAGCGCTACGCTGTGATGCCATTCCGTCTGCCTGCACCAACAGTTTGGAACACATGGGGCCCAATTCTCTGATTCTAGGCTATAGCACCCAAACTGTGATGCTTTGGCCACCCCACGCGTCTCTCTCCATGACACATGAGTCTCACTAGCGTTCACCCCCTTCTATGTCACGCCTTCACTCTGTCACTCATTGTGAAAATGCAGTACCGGCTTTCGTCAGAGAAGACTCTCAACCTCCATTGTTGATGCGACAGATGGTGCTGACATGGACATTGTAAGCTTTTGCAACAAACAACCAGTGCACGCTGTCCAGCGAAAATTCAACATTGTAACCCCCCCCCCCCAACAAAAAAAACTGTTCTAGCAGAAGTCAACATCTCTGAGATTGAAACAAGACACTTATTTACGGCTGTAAGTAGACTACACCCAAAAGCACAGAAAGGAAAACCCATGTAGGTTAGGTGCGACGAGGAAGTCGAACCATTTCTCCTGCGAAACAATACTGATGTAAGGTCGAACCTTACGTTAAAATGTTATTTACCTAATTTCTAAATTAATTCAATTCTTCGATCTGTCTGGGAAAATATATCTATCATATTTTCATAGAAATCTTCTCTTTTCATCAATTGTTATAAATCTTTTTCAATTGACATTAGTGTTAACCCAGACAGTCCACTTTCTCCTGTCGCATTTTAAAATCTTTCATTGAATACGTCGCATTGAGCTCACTTTGTAATCATATTACATCAAAAAATCTGCCATAAGTCATTTTTAAAGAATCTAAAGAGTCCACAGGAAATTGTTTGCAATACTCATCAACTTTGTTGAAATTCAAAACTTCCATGAATTTAAACTCTTCTATGGATGAATATCGTGCTTTTTTTTGGTCAACTATTGTACTGATAATTTTGTTATAAGGCATTCTTTAATGTCGTTGGGGCTCAATAGATATATTCTTGGATCTCTGAATTCCGATTCCTGCATCGACTCCATATTTTTCCCCTAACATATCATAAAAGATTGAAAAATAATCAAGTTTGTTTTCGAGTACAGTTCTA
>NW_026347585.1:1316-2278 GCF_001194135.2 Octopus bimaculoides | reverse complement strand
TATATATATATATATATATATATATATATATATATATGTATGTATAGACTCGAAAATATACACATACTTACATACATATACGTATATGTGCAGATATACGGGTTCTGATCAATATGTATCCGGACTTTTGCTATAGTAACGCAGAGTGAAGCCGCATTGCCAAAGTTTGACCTTCAACTCTGCTGTTCATACGCATTAAATTTTAACGAAACTTAGTGCGCAGAGTTAAAGGTCAATCTGTGCCAAGTGGTGTCACTCTGCGTGCTTTAGCTTCGTTACTATAGCAACAGACCAGATACTCAATGAACAGACAACACACACACGCATACACATACGTATATATATACATGTATATATAATTGTCTGCAAACATTTTAATGCATGTACGAAACGTCTAGTTAGAATAGAGGCAGCTGACGAAGGATTGATTCCAAGTGGCTATCTGTTTACCTATGTGTTCGTTCCGTGGTCTGTAGTTCATTGTTCTAACGTCCTGTAACCCTGATATGCATATATATACACATGTAGATGTAAGTATGTACATATATGTGTATATACATGCATATATATTCTTTGTATTATATATATATATATATATATATAGACAAATAGACAAATAGAGACAGGGAGAGAGAGAGAGGGAGAGAGCGTAAAGTAAGACGCGAATAAGTGACCGCAATCAGACCAGCAGTTGAAGTAGGAAAGCTGGATGCAGTTATTTCCCTTAGACAGTAATAATTTATAGTCTGCTAAATGTGGAAACAACATAGCTTGTATAATAAATTTTAAGTACATGTCTGGTATACATACATGCATACATACATACATACATACATACATACATACATACATACATACATACATACATACATACATATACATACATACATACATGCACACGTATATATATTCTTTTCTTTGTGTCAGTTATTTGAATGCGGCCATGCTGGTGCGAACAAATC
>NW_026347584.1:0-842 GCF_001194135.2 Octopus bimaculoides | reverse complement strand
TATATATTTATATATATTTATTTATATATATACTCGCTTACATATTACTGTGTTGCTGAAAGAGGAACAGATAGACAGACAGACAGCAAAATAGATAAATAAATAGATAGATAGCTAGATAGCTAGCTAACTAGCTAGCTAGCTAGCTAGATAGATAGATAGATAGATAGATAGATAGATAGATAGATAGACGGATATAATTGTAATGAATACGTTGATGGAGGGTGGGAAAACTGCGAGAAAATGGATGCTCAGAAATTGCGAGCGACAGCGTTCAATTATGCATTGAGACAGACAACAACTTAAAGAGACAAGGGAGTGTGATGATGGTGATGATGATGATGATGATGATGACGATGATGATCGTGATGAAGGGGCTGGGAGATTGGCGTATAACACGCAGGCAGTCAGGCAAACTGAGAGACACTGAAGAGGGGCTGGACGAAACAATGGATAAGATTCGGAGAAGGAAAGGGATTTAGAAATGGAAAAGGGGAATTTACTCGAACAATAAATAACGACGTTGTGTGTGTGTGTGTGTGTGTGTGTGTGTGTGTGTGTGTTCTTACATTTGACATGCTCGCGGCCAAAATTAGTTGATGCATTATCATACGGGATGTGAGATTTTCTGTTTAGCTGCGGTGTTGCGGTGTGCCGCAAACACCACAGTCTGTCTGTCTAGGGACCGTCCGCCATCAAAATTAATGCGCTTCTGTCTGCCTGCATGTATGCGCGTGTTTGTGTGTGTCTGTGTGTGTATATATGTATATGCATGTGTGGGCTTGTGTATGCATGTCTCTCTGTCGTTATTTTCTGTCTGGGTGTATATATAAATATATATA
>NW_026347583.1:0-714 GCF_001194135.2 Octopus bimaculoides | reverse complement strand
AAAAAAAAAAAAAAAAAAAGAAATAAAACAACAACAACACAATCCAACGTTCGGTCACATGATAATGCTAACAAAGAAACTGCTATATCGAGGTATCCATTTATTATTTGACATCTTCAAACAGCTTCCAAAATAGAGCAGCATCGTCGCTATAGGAGAGCTTCATTGTATTTCTTGATAGCAAGAACATATAATCTTCTGTGAGAGGAAATTAGTACGATGTAACTTGAGGTTTCAGATATCTGGATATCAAATACCGATATCAACATTTTCAACCATATGAGAAGTCATATAATCCCTTTAATCTCAATCTGGAAAAGGATATCAACTTAGATTGATTTATTTATTCCTTGTCCATGATATTGCAAATAATATCAGTTACAATACGGCTAGTGACGCAATCCATACAGGATGTGCGTATGGATGTATATGTGTTTGTATATTTCTATGCATATATACATGTATGTATACATGTAATAATTATGTCTGCACATATGTATGTATGTACTTATGTATGTATATATGCATGTATGCATATTTGTATGCATGTGTATATGTATGCATGTATGTATGCATGTATGTATGTATAATTATGTCTGCACATATGTATGTACTTATGTATGTATACATGTATGCACGAATGAATATATACTTGTATATGTGTATGCATGTTTGGATTCATGTATGTATATATCCATATATATATATATATAT
>NW_026347582.1:0-484 GCF_001194135.2 Octopus bimaculoides | reverse complement strand
TATACACACACACACACACATATTGGTCGAGTGAGACTCTTTGTACTCTGGAGTCTCACCCGCGTGCTCTCGCAGGATCATCATTAGCTCCTTGCCTCAACGAATGTATTGAGCACGCTTCTTTATGACAGTCAATACCGTATCAAAATTTATATGGATTTATAGATTAGTAGCGACACGTGCATAATGGTGAGGATCAATTACAATGAACAGGGTTTATAGGTCTACCGCTGATTCTGTTACTGCTGCTGCTGCTGCTGCTGCTTTTGTTGTAATTGTCGTCGTTGTTTTTGTTCTTGTTGTTAGTGGGGGTGATCGTGATGATGGTGGTGCTGGTGGTGGTGCTGGTGGTAGCCGCCGTCGTCGTCGTCGTGTTTAGTACCAGTTCAGCTGTAAACAAGCAGACTTGATCATAAACGTGAAGCTTTCTGGTCGAGACAGTCCTGCCTTTTTTAAGAGTACATCAAGATGTTGATTTGAGAAA
>NW_026347581.1:0-301 GCF_001194135.2 Octopus bimaculoides | reverse complement strand
GTATGCATGTATGTATGTTTGTATGTATGTATGTATGTATGTATGCATATTCAAAATATAACCACATGTGAATCGTTGGCTATTTTTTCCTCCGTCTTCCTTGTCTATTGGACTTTCCTCTGTTTCTGAAGAAGAGGTTTGCTCGAAACGTTAAACCATTATTCTTTCCTTCCCTGAATGTCTGCTAATACTTTATATTTACCACATCCTCACGTTGTTGTTTTCTTGTGTTTGCTATTCGTTTTTTTAGTTATATATATACACTCTTTTACTCTTTTACTTGTTTCAGTCATTTGACTGC
>NW_026347580.1:0-329 GCF_001194135.2 Octopus bimaculoides | reverse complement strand
TATATATATATATATATATATTTATATATATAGACAGATAGATAGATAGATAGATAGATATGCATATATATACATATATATATATATACATATATACATATATACATCAAGTGGTAGTCTTTGGTCGAAACATATATAAGTTTTATGTATACATATACATATATGTATGAGTATATATGCATACATACACACACATACATACACATATATATATGTATGTATGTACGTGCACTCACACACACATATATATCTATCTATCTATGCGTGTATATATATATTTTTACTCGACTAAAGGCGGTGCTCCAGCATGGCCACAGTCAAAAGACTGA
>NW_026347579.1:0-498 GCF_001194135.2 Octopus bimaculoides | reverse complement strand
AACTACTGGAATGACAGACACTCTCCTCATAGTCCATATTCTTGCAATTTTGTCTTTTAGTAGTCTCTACTTTTCCATCTTTTCTAGTTCTTTGTCACTTATGCATTCATCCCCAGGTATTGCAATATCTATGATCTTGGTTTCCTTTTTCTCCTTCATCTACCACAACAGTGTCTGTTGTGGTAGATGAAGGAGGAAAAGGAAATCTCCAAGCATTGATTAGGGAGTCACATTGGATTGCAAAATCCCACAGTTTCTTATATTCAGTGTTCATACCATTTCCATGCTCTGTCCAGGCCATACTTTTCATATAGTCTCCAGTGAACAAACTTAGCCATACTATCATGCCCCCTTTTGTAGTGCTTTTGGGCCAGCTTGCTACACTCACTCACAATGTGACATAGTTTTATTTTTGCTGTCACACATCCTACAAAGCAGCGATTCACTGCTCTTATCTATTTGGAACTTGGTGTAATTAGTTCTCAGAGCTTGTTCTTG
>NW_026347578.1:2121-2245 GCF_001194135.2 Octopus bimaculoides | reverse complement strand
CATATGCACACACACACAGACATACATACACACACATGCACACATACATGAATGCATACATACACACACATGCATAAATAACGGACAGAGTCAAGACTATTGAAAAGGTTGCAAGACACAACGA
>NW_026347578.1:909-1024 GCF_001194135.2 Octopus bimaculoides | reverse complement strand
AACTGTTGCACCCCAGTCCAATATCACAGGACCATATGTTTATTGTGTCTGCAGTGAGTCTGTTTATGACACAGATGGGGTTTGCCTTATTGAAATTAGCTTAACCCCCCCCCCC
>NW_026347578.1:599-701 GCF_001194135.2 Octopus bimaculoides | reverse complement strand
TATGAGGAAACAAAGTTACGGTGTTGGGGTACACTTCTGTTGGACATTAAGAAATACAACCTTGAAATGTGTATCTCACAGTGAATTAAGACTGAATTGTGA
>NW_026347578.1:334-589 GCF_001194135.2 Octopus bimaculoides | reverse complement strand
ACTGAATTGTGAAGTTGAAATCTTCAATTATAAAAGCCTCTTGAAAACCATTAATTAAAATACATTAAAATTGGAATTTTAAAGAATTTTCTAGAGCGGGAGCTTTGTAAGAGTTAAAGTTTGCTTTCTATTAGTTAAAGTTACATACTCCAAAGTATTTAATATACAGATTTCTCCATTACAGTTTAGATGTGATGAAAGTGCATGATCTCATGGCTGGTGTGTTGCATTTACAGTTGTAAGATTGTAGTTTCA
>NW_026347578.1:0-252 GCF_001194135.2 Octopus bimaculoides | reverse complement strand
ATAATAGTTGGGAAATTAACCCTGGAAGAAGAGACTGGTATCCCTTTCAGAAGGGAGAGTTGTCGTTTCAGCCACTTACATATGATGGAGACCAGGGTTAAACTCCAGCCTTATGATTCCTGTGGCTCACGATAAATCAAAGTCTGTTTTATTCTTGGTAAATCTAATCTCCTTTCTGTCCAGAAGTATTTCCAGGAAGTAGAATCGTCCAGTTTCTCTATACTCTCCATTCCTTGACCATCCCAAACCAAT
>NW_026347577.1:0-406 GCF_001194135.2 Octopus bimaculoides | reverse complement strand
ATTACATAAATAAGGTTTTCTGAGGCACAAGTAAAGTCAGATTTAACTTTCAATTTTTGTCCCTCATTGAAGAGGAATTCTGAACCTTCTAGAATGTTTGGACATGTTGCGCAATTTGGACGACCACATTTTTTTACTTTTGCATCTGTTATTTTGGAAAGTAATTTTACCTTTGTAAGGATCTTTTTCAGTGATTTTGGTTGTTTGTAGCTTTTAATGATTGTGTGTGTGTGTAAAATTTCCTTTAATTTGGGGTTCTTATGTAGCATTGGTATGTTTTGGGTGATGATGGTGAAGGCTTCTTTGTTTCTGGGGTTGTATGTGGATATGTACGGCAGTGTTTTCGGGGAAGGTGCGTTGCTGTGTTTAACTTTTCTTAAGCTTTCTATGTTAATTTGTGATGCAC
>NW_026347576.1:0-283 GCF_001194135.2 Octopus bimaculoides | reverse complement strand
TACTACTAATAATAATAATAATAATAATAATAATAATAATAATAATCGCTCAATCAATCAACTTGGTTAATCAGAGTCTTTTCCTCAGTAGTGACATGGCTTCTCTACAGCTGGTCAGCTCCAGCTTGGTCTGTTTCTGGCTTGTTCACATATTCTTTATTTATATTTATGGGGATGTGAGTGAAAATGCCTGAAAGAGGGAGAAGAAGAGTGTGTGTGTGTGTGTCTGTGGCTGTGTGAGTGAGTGTGTGTGTATGAGAGTGTGCGTTTGTGTGTGTCTTTG
>NW_026347575.1:0-200 GCF_001194135.2 Octopus bimaculoides | reverse complement strand
AAAGGGATGCAGTAAAATAACAGAGGAATCACTCCGACATGTTAACGAATCCTGCAGGTACAGAATTGAAATGCGTTATGAAACAGAAGCGGGGCATTTTGAACAGAACATACAATTAAATAAGCAGCAAATAAAATTTTCATGTGTAATTATACTCTTCTACTTGTTTCAGTCATTTGACTGCAGCCATGCTGGAGCAC
>NW_026347574.1:0-308 GCF_001194135.2 Octopus bimaculoides | reverse complement strand
GTGTGTGTGTGTGTTTGCCTCCTATGCCAAAACGTACTGTCATTAAGACATGTTAAATCTCCAGTCAACCATGCCAAATCGTTGGCGTCAATCAGCTCATTCTGAGTTAGCTACTCCTTGTTTTGTGGTATTGTTTCTTAAGGAGGTTATTGAGAATATTAAGTATAAGTGGATAACGAGGGATGGAATAAAAAGCTTTACTGATGTCGATGGTGTGTGTGGGGTTCGTTTTGTTTTTGATGTCGTCGTATATTCTCTAAGTAAGGTTCTGTAAATGACAGTTTTTGGGGTTAACATGCAGTTTACAG
>NW_026347573.1:0-201 GCF_001194135.2 Octopus bimaculoides | reverse complement strand
AACCATTCATGATACAGAGGCTGGGAGCCTATTTCAGTTTGGGAGTGAATCATAATCACATCACTTAGTCACATTCATGTTATATAGCTGCAATAGAATGCTGTGTCACTAACAATAATATGCTTTCTCTAAGACATCACTCAATAATCTATCAAGTCCATTTACACATTTCTCAATATATACTGCTGTTATGACTTCCCT
>NW_026347572.1:0-302 GCF_001194135.2 Octopus bimaculoides | reverse complement strand
GTTCTCTTCACTTTCAGCATTTTACCTCATTCACTCTCATCACTGTGACCCTGTCTCTTTCACTCACTCACTCACTCTCTCTGTCTGTCTTTGTCTCTCTCTCTCTCTCTGCCTAGCTATCTTCCTAACTATCTCTCCCTCTTTCTCTCTCCCTATATATATATATATATATATATAATTATATATATATATACATAGATATATTTTATATATGTGTACATATACATACATGTTTGCATGTATGTATGTATGTATATATATATATATACATACATATATAAATATACATATATATATATATA
>NW_026347571.1:0-203 GCF_001194135.2 Octopus bimaculoides | reverse complement strand
TGGAGACTGTAATTATTTCTTCCAATTTGAAATTAAGACTAGAGTAAACCGTCTTCTACATTGAAGTGGTTAAGTGGCTATTGATTTCTTCTACGCCATTTTAGATAAGCACGCGCATAGAAATGTATGTATACAGACGCGCACACAAATATTCATGCATACATACATACAAACACACACACACACACACACACACACACACA
>NW_026347570.1:1122-2015 GCF_001194135.2 Octopus bimaculoides | reverse complement strand
GTTCTGTGAAAGCCATTATTCTTCAGTGCAGCAGTGATGATGTTGTTTGGCGGATTGCCACTAGCAATCATCCATGCTCGCAGCAGAAGATTTAATTCTTTCTTCTCCCACTTTGGTGCCATCTTCGTTTTTTAAGCCCAGAAGGGGAGTAGAGAATAGAGAGGAAGTGAAAGATAGCGGGAGGTAGAAAAAAAGAAACACAGATGGGGGGAATAGGGAAAGAGAGAGGGAGATATGAAGGAAAAATAGAGGGTGATATGAGGAAGAGAGGAGGTGATATGAGGAAGAGAGGGAGTGTGGGGTGTTAGAGAGACAGAGGGAGGTAGAGGAAGAGGAGAGAAAGAGAGACAGAGTGAAGGAGAGGAGGGGAGGAGAAAGAGAGACAGAGGGAGGGAGAGGATGGGAGGAGAAAGAGAGACTGAGGGAGGGGGAGGATGGGAAGAGATAGAGAGACAGAGTGAAGGAGTAACAAGAAAGGATGAAGGATGTGAGAGGAAGGGAGAAACGGACTGAGAAGAGGGGGAAAATGAAAAGTATATGAGGGAGAGGGTGAGGTGACAGAAGGAGAAGAAGACGTTGTGAGATACAATGGAAAGGGAAGAGAACTGAGAAAAGAGGAAGATATGAAAGCGAAGGAGAGAGATGAGAAAAAGGAGTGAGATATGGAAAGAAGAGGAAGATATGAAAGCGAAGGAGGGAGATGAGAAAAAGAGTAAGATATGGAAGACAGAGAGGGAGAGAGGTAGGTGTAAAGAGATAAAGGGAGAGAGAGAGAGAGAGAGAGACAGTGGAAGTGGTACTTATGAAAAAGAGTGGGAGCAGGTAACGAAGATGTGTAGGAAAACGAAAAAATGAAAAATGAAAATTCGTAATTCTAAATGGGATTTGTAATT
>NW_026347570.1:0-315 GCF_001194135.2 Octopus bimaculoides | reverse complement strand
GTGGTACTGGCAACGGCCATGCTCGAAATGATGTATTTTATATGCCACCCGCACAAGAGCCAGTCCAGGGGCACTGGCAACGATCTCGCTTGAAAGTCCTTAGACATGCCGCGGGCACAAGTGCCAGAAAGGTGATGCTGGGCACAGGTGCCATCATAATTTCGCTTTCGCTTGCCCCAATAAGTCTTCGCAAGCTGAGTTTTGTGTCCAATGAAGGAGACAATGTTGGCATGAGTGCCAGTCATCGAATTTAACTCGATTTCGATTGCCTCAACAGGTCTTCGCAAGTGGAGTTTAGTGTCTAATGAAGGAAGG
>NW_026347568.1:0-390 GCF_001194135.2 Octopus bimaculoides | reverse complement strand
ATATATATATATATATATAACTACGCACGAACATTCCTCGTCTCTCTTCCTTCCAGTTCGTTGCTTCACACCGTTCAGTATACACATATTTTTTTCCCGTCTGGCCGTATAACCTTTTTAGCTTTTTTTCACTGTTTCGTTTTCCTGTCTTGTTTTCTGTCCGCCACTACAGTACAAATTTAATTTGTGGCCCGTGGGAAACGCCATTCTAACAATGTGTCCTGCCCTAACTCTTCGAAACGCTTAGTTTTAGAATGGTGGCAGCTGATAAAGGAAATGTTCTCTATGTGGCGTGTGTGTTTTCTATACTCCGTTTATCATTTTGTCCAAGTTTTTTTTCTTTGCAACGTCCTGTACCCAGATATGCATCTATATATAAATGTAGATGTA
>NW_026347567.1:0-274 GCF_001194135.2 Octopus bimaculoides | reverse complement strand
AATACAGCCGGCTTTATAAAACAAACGAGTTATGCGACCAGAATCATAAAGCCAGTTATTTTACCCTCCTTTTTATCACACAATCATAAAGTAATATAGAATGACCAGCTCTTGAGTATAACTTTTCACCTTTCTTTCCGCCTTCTTTCTCATCCTATCTCGCTCACCTTCTTTCTCTCTTTCCCTTCCCTGTTTCTCTACTTCGTTTCCTCTCTTTACCTACTCCATCGATCTTTAAAATACTCCCCTAACATAAACATATTTATATGAAGAC
>NW_026347566.1:0-582 GCF_001194135.2 Octopus bimaculoides | reverse complement strand
ACATTCTACCAGTGTCCGAAGTTTGAAAGTGTTTAGTTACAAAAAATTAAGTTCTCGATCTGTGGATGAAAGTTAAGGGTAACAGAATGCGAAGAAAGACTGGCGTGTTGCATAAATTTGGCTTGGTTGTACGTGTTGACTGCTTCACCAAGCTTCACGTTAATGTTTTGGTTGAACCTACCAGTGGGTCGAAATGTCCTGGTACAACAGTTTGCTTGAATACGTGATGACTATTTCATTTCAAGGCAGCATGAACAGAAGATTTTTTTTCCTTTTACTTACGATGTAATCACCTCGTTTCCTGTTGGATATTTTGATAGCGGCTACCACAGATAGTTTGTGCTATTGTCGTTGTAACAAAACATAACTTCATTGCGAGTTTAGTCTCTGCTCTGTCATTTAGTATCCAGATATATTTCGGTAGATACATAAGATTGCAGTTACTTGCAGAAGTAAACAAACGAGTGCTATGTATGTACCACACTTTGACGGTAAGAATAGGAAAAAGATGAAGCAAATAAAGTGAAATATTATCTTATATTGACTACAATACATATACAACACACACACAAACTTATATAT
>NW_026347564.1:0-616 GCF_001194135.2 Octopus bimaculoides | reverse complement strand
TTGCTTTGGCACATTTTTCTAATCCGAATTTCATATCTATTTCCTTGGTCGATAAATTAAGTACCAGTGAAACACTGCGGTAGGGTCGATAAAATAATTTCCAGTTGAGCCCTGGGGCAGGATGGAATCGCCTACGTCGCTCCCCCCGTGCATAATTGCATTGAGTCAAAGTCTGAAAGCAATACTAACCATTTCTGTGCTTCCTGCTATGAATATTAAAAATGAAAAATATGTTTACACGTAGGAACTGATCTTTTTGTACGATAAATAAATAGATTAGAACACACACACACACACACACACACACACACACACACACACACACACACACACACACACACACAAACACAAAAGGGGTTTCCAGAAGTTTTATACCTGTTCTTGACCCCTTCAAATATGAAATAAAATTCCACTTTTCCTTTCTTCAGATTATTACAGAACTATACTCTTACGTGTGTGTGTATGAATTTGTGTGTGTGTGTGTAAGTGTGTGTGTGTGTGCGTGCACGTGCGTAGGTATGTATATTATATAGGTATGCGCGCGTAGGTATGTATATACTTAAGTTTATATGTATATATATATTGTTGTACTTGGGGATGGTCATATTGCCAGTTT
>NW_026347563.1:0-266 GCF_001194135.2 Octopus bimaculoides | reverse complement strand
TATATTCTTAAGAAATTTGTCAGTGCTTCGTCGTTACTTAATTCATTCCTGGCTTTTTTTAACGCTCTTTTAAAGGTGTCCCAGATCTTTCTACCAGCCCGTTTGACCTTGGGTGGTACGGTGGAGTGAAAATATACTTTAATGCATGCCTTTTGCAGAAGTTCTTGAACTCATACTCAAAGAACTGCGTTCGGTTGTCTGAAACTAGAATGTCAAGGACACCGTATCGCGCAAACAATTCGTATAAGAACTTTATAGTTGTCTTA
>NW_026347562.1:0-315 GCF_001194135.2 Octopus bimaculoides | reverse complement strand
ATATGTTTGTGTGTCTGTATTTGTCACCCAACATCGCTTGACAACCGATGGTGGTGTGTTTACGTTCCCGTAAACTAGTGGTTCGGCAAAAGAGACCGATAGAATAAGTACTAGGCTTACAAAGAATAAGTCCTGGGGTCGATTTGCTCGACTAAAGGCGGTGCTCCAGCATGGCCACAGTCAAATGACTGACACAAGTAAAAAAAAGAGAGTAAAGAGTAATGAAAAGATGAAACCTGGTATTGAATCTGATGATATTTTTATAACAAACTAGCAGAAATACCCGGCTTTGCCCGGGTTAAAGAGAATAATGAA
>NW_026347561.1:0-252 GCF_001194135.2 Octopus bimaculoides | reverse complement strand
TTGTGTGTATGTGTGTGTGTGAAAATATTTGTATATTTGCGATTGCAAATCGCTACATATATTTTTCTTGTGTTCATCTAGGTGAGTGAACTGGTGTATATATATGCATGTGTGAATATATATTTAAGTATATATATGCACTTGCGTATGTATGTGTCTGCTAATATCCGTTGTTATGGAAGCTGATATCCTTGATCTGATATACATATATATGCAATATATATATATATATATATATATATATATATATAT
>NW_026347560.1:6676-7358 GCF_001194135.2 Octopus bimaculoides | reverse complement strand
ACACACACACACACACACACACAGTATTACACATCAGATGAAATGGACGTCTGTGTGTGTGTGACAGAGAGAGAGAGAGAGAGAGAGATAGAGTGAGAGAGATAGAGTGAGAGAGAGATAGAGGTTTGTTGTCATGTATACGTACATGCATAAATATGCATACATCTTTGTGTGTGTGAGTGTGTGTGTATGAGAGAGAGAGAGGGAGTAAATACTACATACACACCGCTCTCACTCTGTCTCACACACACACTCACACGCACACATACATCCAAAAATGATGGATGCATATGACAACAAACCTCTCTCTCTCTCACTCACACTCTGTCTCTTACAAACACACACATAAATGTATACAAACATATTTACAAAGACACAAGTGTGTATGCGCGCCCGCAATACCGGAAGTTGACACTGCATCACAAGTATGTAAGCCGTTGTTACGTCAATACCGGAAGTTGACATTGAGGAACCTTTTTAAAGAAGTGAATCATAAATATAAATCAATATTATTTATTTTTAATTAAAAAAATCAAATGAAGAGCCTAAGATTTATCCGAGGTCAAATTATTCATGCATCACAAGTATGGAAGTAAATGGTGAAGCCGTTTTCACGTGATAAGCGATTACACACTCGTCTCTGTTTTATATACAGTATATATATATATATATATATATATAT
>NW_026347560.1:4824-6091 GCF_001194135.2 Octopus bimaculoides | reverse complement strand
ATTTCCTTCATCAGCTGCCAACATACACACATACACACACACACACACACACACACACACACACACACACACACACACATATACAAACAGTTATTTGAATGTAAGTTTCTAGCACCTGTGTTACATATATTTTCACCTGTGTTCATATTATTATTATTATTGTTGTTATTGTTATTAGTGTCTGCGCACCTGTTAAACGATGTGTCAGTGGCGCCACCAAGCAAGTTCTCTCTCGATCGAAAATAAGCCGCGTAAAAGATGACGACGATGATGACGACGATGATGATGATAATGACTATGATGATGACGACAGGATTTTATTTGCAAATAACTAACTACTACTACTACTACTACCACCGCCACCACTACTACCACTGCTTCTACTGCTACAAGTACTACATCCCCCCCACCATTACTACTACTACTATTGCCACCTGCACCACCATCATCACTACTACTACCACCAACACCACCACCTCCACCATCAGTACTTCTACTACTACTACCATTTCCACCACCTCCAGCACCATCACCACTACCACTACTACTACTACTACTACCACCACCACCACCACTACCACTACTACTACTACCACCACCACCACCACTACCACTACTACTACTACTACCACTACTACTACTACTACTACTGGATGTCTTTTTTCCTCCGTGTCACCATCACCACTACTACTACTACTACTACTACTACTACTACTACTAGTACTGGATGTCTTTTTTTCCTCCGTGTCACGGTGGGACACTACAAACGAATTGGCAGAAATGGAGAACTTTCAAAATACAAAGACCTGGAAATAGAGGTAACTCGAATGTGGAATCTAAAAACAGAAACAATTCCTATCATAGTAGGTGCCTTAGGTATAATAAAAAAATATTCAGACAAATACATAACAAAAACACCAGGACTTACAAATATATATAACATACAGAAAATTGCAATACTGGGCATTGCACACATCCTACGCAAAACACTTTCAATACAGTAACCATAAGAGCATTACAACAAACCACAGCACATACCCAAGGCACACAGAGCTGCGCTCGGTAGTGAAGTGAAAGCACGTTATAAAAATAAAACTACTGAACAATAATAATAATAATAATAATAATAATAATGATGATGATAATTGAAAATGTGTATTCTATCTTCCCTTAATTTGAAATTCAAGCTTCTAATCGCGCCAAGCATTTACGTAGAAATGATTATTTCCCTTGTATTCACTGTTCCCAAGGCACGCTATGTGTTTAA
>NW_026347560.1:0-4604 GCF_001194135.2 Octopus bimaculoides | reverse complement strand
ACGAAAACGATTAAGTTTTTTCACTGACAGAAATGTCGATTTCTCAATTTCTGATTCATATTTGAATGGTACGAAGTCCATTGGTCCAGGATTGGGTTCAACACTGGGGTCTAGCGAAACTAACAGGGCTGACAAGCCAACTGTGAGAAGGAATAAAACGCAAAAGCTGTAATTTACATTACGATTTTCCTTAGACACCCGGCTGCTTTGGTGACTTCTAGAATTTCTGTATGTTCCAATTCTTATTCTGTGTACCATAAAATCAATCATCTCAATCTAAAATCGCACTCTTCGTCTTGACTAATAATAATAATAATAATAATAATAATAATAATAATAATGATGATGATAATTGAAAATGTGTATTCTATCTTCCCTTAATTTGAAATTCAAGCTTCTAATCGCGCCAAGCATTTACGTAGAAATGATTATTTCCCTTGTATTCACTGTTCCCAAGGCACGCTATGTGTTTAAAATAAATTTACCAGACGACTAAATAAAGACCGCTTTACTGATAAGACACTCGTGCACAAAACATATGTTCTCATGCACGACAAAGTTTTAAAGATATTATTTCGTACATGACTGTTGAAAGTATACCTCATATTTACATCAAGATCAGTGCTTATAATCAGTGCGATGTGAATAAGAAGTAGAATTTGGAAGATGGTATCTCTGCTGTTGAGCTGCGCAGAACACGCACGTACACACAGGCACACACACGCACACACACACGCATACACGCACAAGCAAACACAGATAGATAGATAGATAGATAGATAGATAGATAGATAGATAGATAGATAGATAGATAGATAGATGCATACATGCATACATGCATACATACCTACCTACATACATACATACATACATACATACATACATACATACATACATACATACATACATACATACATGTTGTTGTTGTTGTTGGCACTCCGTCGCTTACGACGTCGAGGGTTCCAGTTGATCCGATCAACGGAACAGCCTGCTCGTGAAATTAACGTGCAAGTGGCTGAGCACTCCACAGACACGTGTACCCTTAACGTAGTTCTCGGGGATATTCAGCGTGACACAGTGTGACAAGGCTGACCCTTTGAATTACAGGCACAACAGAAACAGGAAGTAAGAGTGAGAGAAAGTTGTGGTGGAAGAGTACAGCAGGGTTCACCACCATCCCCTGCCGGAGCCTCGTGGAGCTTTAGGTATTTTCGCTCAATAAACACTCACAACGCCCGGTCTGGGAATCGAAACCACGATCCTATGACCGCGAGTCCGCTGCCCTAACCACTGGGCCATTGCGCCTCCACATACATACATACAGACAGACATACATACAGACATACAGACATACATACATACATGCATACAGACATACATACATATGTATATATAGATATATAGGTACATACATGTAAAAATTAATATAAACAGCTAGGCACGATATAATACCATAAAGGAAAACTTTTATAGTCACTAATTGTGACTGCGGGTGCCGAAGCACCGATATTTTAAGAAATAAGGTTTAAAAACTCCTAATGCTGTAAGAAGTGCGCAAGCTATATACACTGGCAGGGGAGGTAACTGCAGTGTGATCGTCTCTAGCGTCACTAGACTAGTTTTGCCAATTAGTCGTAGGCTCGTCAGTAGTGACTACTGAAACGCTAAATCAGCCATAAATTTTTATGGTATAACAATCGAGCCTTTGAGTAGTCACTATTGACAAGCCTACGACTGATAGGTGAAATTAGTCTAGTCTAGTAATCCTAGAGTCGCTCATGGAGCGGTTATCTCCCCTGTCGGTGTATATATATTGTGCGCTTCTTACAGCATTAAGAGTTTTTTAACTCTTATTTCTTGCAATCTAGGTGCTTCTACAATTGGATTCCTATATAATTTAAAAGCTCCTGGTTTTCTTAATTTATTACAAGTATTTAGTGACATATTCTCATTCATTGATGTCTTATTTAACATCCTTTGGATTAAAACTCACGACATCGTGTATTGTAAAGAGCAAATAGATAAAACTAGAACTGTCCTCCAAAATAAACTCCATGGTGTTTCAATATTTTATGATATTTTAGTGGCGAAATATGGAATCGATGCAGCAATCGAAATTAAGAAATCCGTGAATAAATTAATTGATCACCAGCAACGTTATAGAATACTCTATAGCAAAATTATTATTTTCTACTCTAGGCCCAAAATTTGGGGGAAGGGGCCCAGTCGATTAGATCGACCCCAGAACGCAAATGGTACTTAATTTATTGACCCCGAAAGGATGAAAGGCAAAGTCGACCTCGGCGGAATTTGAACTCAGAACGTAAAGACAGACGAAATACCGCTAAGCATTTCGCCCGGCCTGCTAACGTTTCTTATTTCTTTATTGCCCACAAGGGGCTAAACATAGAGGGAACAAACAAGGACAGACAAATGGATTAAGTCGATTACATCGACCCCAGTGCGTAGCTGGTACTTAATTTATCAACCCCCGAAAGGATGAAAGGCAAAGTCGACCTCAAGGGAATTTGAACTCAGAACGTAAAAACAAACGAAATACCGCTAAGCATCGCCACCTTTATAATGATAATCCTTTCTGCTATAGGCACAAGGCCTGACATTTTGGGGGAGGAGCCCAGTCGATTAGATCGACTCCAGTACGCAACTGGTACTTAATTTATCGACCCCGAAAGGATGAAAGTTAAGGTTGACCCCAATGGCATTTGAACTCAGAACGTTGTAAAAGACGAAATACCGCTAAGCATTTCGCCCGACGTGCTAACGTTTCTGCCAGCTCGCCGCCTTATATAGCACAATTATTGACATAATAGTTGACCAATTTAAAACGCGATATTCACCCTAAAAAAATCTTAAATTCAAGGAACTTTTCAGTTTCAGAAAAGGTGAGGAATATCGTAAAGCATATCCATTGGACGATTTCAATTCTTTAAAATCACTTATAGTAGTTTTTTTGCCTTGTTTTGTTTTTTTTGACATAATTTGATTACAGAGAGAACTAAATGTAATGCATTCTATGCAAGATTTCAAAAAGCAAAATGTCAGTGATTTAAAACATCAATGATCTGATTGAAGCTATGTCAGAACTCTTCAATGTTTTACAGCCTTATTTCGACAATTCCGTCTCCAACTGCCTCTGAAGAGTGGTCTTTTTCTGCATTGAAGAGAATTAAAACTTACTAAAGAAATACCACAGATAAGAAAAGATTTTCAGGCTTGACTCTTACGTCAATTGAAAAAAGGTTTATTCCAACAACTGATTAAAGCCGAACATTTCTATGAGAATGCAATAAATATATTTAGCCTGAAAAATCGAAGAACTGAATTAATTTATAAACGAGGTACGTAAATATCCGCAGACGATGAGCCTGCCCTTTTATCCAATGGCATGTCAGGTATGGATAATCTTTGAATCTTGAGATCGTCTCCAATTTCCAAGTGGATCTAGACTTAATTTTGATTTGGTAATTAAGAAACATCCTCTGAAAGTACAAATAATCTCAACCGTCTTAGAACTCTGGGGCTGAAAGGATTTTGAGGACGATCCATCCGACCGATGAAAAGAACGTTTTGAGGTGTAATAGTCAATCAGAGATCGTCTTTCATTAGATATAATATAAAATTATATAATATATAAAGTTTTACATATTGATAAAGAAGTTTTAGGCACTTTATCCTTTGTTTTTTACACGCATCCATCATTTTCAATCTCAACAGAAAAAAACATTTTGATATTTATGGTTACACATACCAAAACACCGTGCGTCTCAAAAGGGTTTCAATATATCAAAAATCTATCATGTATGGTT
The DNA here is from genome assembly GCF_001194135.2 of Octopus bimaculoides. NCBI lineage: Eukaryota > Metazoa > Mollusca > Cephalopoda > Octopoda > Octopodidae > Octopus > Octopus bimaculoides. Next base: position 777 of record NW_026347560.1, on the reverse strand, counting down.
AGCTCCTTTGAGCTTATCTCCTTTTCTAAAGATGGGCCGGTCGTAACTGACGTAAATACATTATCGTGAGCCGAAGAGAATTTTAATAAATCAAGATTTTTTTGATTTTTTTGCAACGTATTTGATACACCTGTGTTTCTCTACGCTGTCCACATACCTGCATTATGGAATCATACGACATTTTAGTGTATATTTTATAACAGCAAAATATATATGAACGCATACATGTGTGTGTGTGTGTTTGAGTTTGCATGTTTATATATATATATTTAAATATACACACACACATACGGACACAAACACACCCACATACACATATATACGCATATATACACAATATATTTCTGTTTGCGCGTATAAGGTTTCTAGATATTTAACTATATATAGAAGTACATTCATGTTTACAAGTATACAGACATAGACAGATTGATAAATGCATAAATAGAACGTTATCTTCTTATCTATCAATCTACCTATTCTAACACACACACACACACACACACACACACACATATATATATATATAAATACCCATATATGTAAACGTATGAACGTATGTGTATGTATGTGGGCATGTAAGCATGTATGTATTTACGTGCACACAAGCGCTCACACACACGTACTTGTATATCTGTAGACGAGCAGATGGTCAAGTAGGACGTGGGAAATTATCTACACCTTGAAAATGTTATCAGTCTATATACCACTAAACTTCTCGACCTCTATTATCTTATATTTATATACGTGCATGTATGTATGTATGTATGTATGTATGTA
>NW_026347559.1:0-358 GCF_001194135.2 Octopus bimaculoides | reverse complement strand
GTATGTATGTATGTATGTGTGTATGTATATATGTATATGCGTATGTATGCATGCATATATATGTAGGTATGCATTATGTATGTATGTATGTACGTATGCACGCATGTTTATATATGTATGTATGTATGGCAAATATATGTATTATGTATGTATGAACGTATGTATTTATGCATGTATATATGCAAATATATGTATTATGTATGTATGAACGTATGTATGCAAATATACGTATTATGTATGTATGAACGTATGTATGCCTTCATGCATGCATGTATATCTTGGTATGTATGAATGCATGCATATATATGTGTATGTATGTATGTATATATGTATGTATGTATGTGTGTATGCATGTATG
>NW_026347558.1:0-408 GCF_001194135.2 Octopus bimaculoides | reverse complement strand
ATGTGATGAAAACTCACAGCTTATTTTGCTGGGTATGATGGAAAGTATTGGCTGTCCACAGCCAACAGACTAAGGTGACACTTCTTTACTGGTCATGCTTCAAGAACTCAGTGAAGAATTCTTGCAGTTCTAAGCAATGCTGATTTTTGTAGGTGTTCTACTTTCACAGATGCACCAATCTTTTTCAACCATGTTGCTAGTTGAGTGCTGATACTTCCAAGTGCACCAATTCCAATTGGCATCGCATCCACTCTCTTCATTGACCACAACCTTCGTATTTCCCACATTAAATCATCATAGTTGTTTATCATTTCTTCTTTCTCATTGACCCTTATGTCACTGAGGCATGTTATGTCGATTATCAGGGCATGTTCTTTCTTTTTTATTCACCACAACAATGTTTGGTTT
>NW_026347557.1:0-284 GCF_001194135.2 Octopus bimaculoides | reverse complement strand
ATTATCAGAGTTCAAGAAAATCTGTGCTGCAAGTGAGTCACAATTTCAAGATCAAGCATTCATCACAATTTAAAGTGCTGCCATTGGAAAATTTACAATCCAAGAGTAATCTGTGCTCTTGATAAGATAATCTAGAATGAAGAGTGGAGTTTTGCAAGTGGTACTTGGCAAGATGTGTAGGAGATACACACATTCCAACAAAGATTGTTTGGAGTGGTGAGGCTACATTTATATTAAATAGGCGCAGGAGTGGCTGTGCGGTAAGTAGCTTGCTTACCAACCAC
>NW_026347556.1:0-272 GCF_001194135.2 Octopus bimaculoides | reverse complement strand
AACATGAACTGGAAAAAACTGACGAAACAAAATCTTATCTTACCGACAGGTCCTGCTTGTAGGAATAACTCCCACAAAATTGCTTCTGTAACTTTTTCATCAAGACTGCCCACATACACTGTGGCATCTGAAATGAAATAAAAAATTTAATTTACATTTAAACCTTTAACATTTAAAGCAGCCATATCCGGCCAAAAATATTCTGTCTCTTTTCAAAGAAACAATTGTAATATCAATTTGACTTCTTTCCTCGTTTAGATTATTACTTTCAT
>NW_026347555.1:0-502 GCF_001194135.2 Octopus bimaculoides | reverse complement strand
ATTGATATTAGCCCTTGTGGCTAATAAAACGAATTAATTATTATTATTATAAGTAATAGTAGTAGTAGTAGTAGTAGCAGCATTGATACCTGAAGTAGCAATAGTAGTAGCAGCTGTAGGGTATGTATATAAAGTTTAAATCTTTCATTCATAATTTTATAAATAATGCTTTCATTCATGTTTTTATATCTCTTTATTCTATTCTTTTTCTTAACGTAATATCTTCACGCGACCTCTTTCTAATAAACGCCTTAGTTCTGAGTTTAACGTCTAAATTTTAGTTTAAACTACAGCATCGGAGCGATAAGTATCGTTTTACCCTTGTTAAATGAAAGAAAGAAAGTGATAAATCAACATGAGTTAACGGTTCCTCATGAAGATAGCATGGACGCTACTCGGGCTCGAAAGATTAGTTTTAGGCTAATATAATGAATGACCTTTCACAGTGGTAATTAAAGCATGTAAAGTGACTACTTATTGAATGTTCTCTCACACTCCCTGA
>NW_026347554.1:0-419 GCF_001194135.2 Octopus bimaculoides | reverse complement strand
CTACCAAATCCACTCAAAAGGCTTTGGTCAGTTAATTAATATTGATTTATTTCATTAGAATAGTTTGTGCAAAAGTGTTTTCTGATCCTATTTCTAATGTCACCTTCAGAAATTAGCTGTTTTGGCTGCTTCATTAGGCTAATTACTGGTGCAAAAGAGCCTTTTCTGTGCTCACTTGGTTTACTAGTTCTGAAATCTTCCTCCAAGCATACCCTGGTGTCCTTTAAGGAAGATATTGGGTAAAGTGAGCCTAGGTTTACTGTCATCAGAAGAGTTTTGGCTGTTATTTTCTGCATGTAATGGTTTTCCTTAACAAGATCTTTCAGACATCTATCAGCATTGAACCTGGTGTTGAAGTTGAAGTTACAATTGCAGATGCATAAATCATGGACATTTTGCAATAAAGGGTGAATTTTATT
>NW_026347553.1:0-383 GCF_001194135.2 Octopus bimaculoides | reverse complement strand
ATATATATATTTACATATATATAAGTCATCATCATCATCATCGTATAACGTCCACTTTCCATGCAAGCATGGGTTGGACAGTTTGGTTGAGGACTGGTGAACCAGATGGCTACACCAGGCTCCAATCTGATCTGGCAGAGTTTCTACAGCTGGAAGCCCTTCCTAATGCCAACGATTCCAAGAGTGTAGTGGGTGCTTTTACGTGCCACCGGCACAAGGGCCAGTCAGGCGGTACTGGCAATGGCCATGCTCAAATGGTGTTTATTACATGCCACTTGCACAGAATTTAGTCCACCGGCACTGGCAATGACCATGCTTGAATGTTTTTTCATGTGCCAGTAAGGCAAATATATATATATATATATATATATATATATATATAT
>NW_026347552.1:0-272 GCF_001194135.2 Octopus bimaculoides | reverse complement strand
ATATGATAATATAAATAATATATAGATATATGCATATATCCCTGCATATATGTACATATCTACATCTTTCGTTTTTATGTTTTTGTTTCTCATTATGCATGAATGTATACATATAGATATAGGTATGCACATATATCCATATATCTATATCTATCTATCTATCTATCTATATATGTACATATATCTATATATTATTTATATTATTATATGATCAGACGCCACGCATCCTTTTCCAAGCATATATATATATATATATATATATATATATCTGT
>NW_026347551.1:0-219 GCF_001194135.2 Octopus bimaculoides | reverse complement strand
ATGAGAGTAGAGTAATGCTTGGCATTACTCTACACTCAGATAGTAAAGACATGGTGATTGCTTCTTTGCTGGTCACGTGTTAGTAATATTTAGGTTGTACATGCACACAGAAACCCAGACAATATATACATGCACACCACTCAAACAAGCACACATTAACTGCTACACATGAGCATTTGCACACACACATACGAAACACAGCTTCACACACATACACAC
>NW_026347550.1:0-472 GCF_001194135.2 Octopus bimaculoides | reverse complement strand
TTTTTTTTTTTTTTTTTTCACTGAAGCCTGTGAAATTCGATTATTTTGTTATCATAATCTTCAGACATTTTTTTGTGGTATTCTTGTTTTCATTCTCATTGCTAGTCCATGCCGCTTCATAAATCTGTAACACCAGCTTGATGTACCGCGAAAATCATCCAGGCCTCTTGCTGTTGCCGTCACTTTTGATTTATAAATAATCATTTTTATTGATGCTGCAAGACCCGAATTCTTCTCCACAACTATCCACTCCATTTCTTGCTCCAGTTCTGGCCACTTAGCTGCAGTCTGATGCAGTTTGCGTTTAAGTATTGATGCAGGCTTCAACAGGTCCAGGTTTGAACTGGTTAAGACCATGGTTTTCAAAGATCAAGGTAGAAGCCTATGTTGCTGTCTGAACACAACACGGTTCATCACAGAGAGTTGTTGTCGGCACTCCGTCGCTTACGATGTCGAGGGTTCCAGTTGATCC
>NW_026347549.1:0-426 GCF_001194135.2 Octopus bimaculoides | reverse complement strand
GTACGTACGTACGAACGAACGAACGAAATGAAGCAGCAAGCGAACGTACGTAAGTACGAGGGAACGTACGTAAGTACGAACGAACGTACGTAAGTACGAACGAACGTACGTACGTGCGTAGGGACGGACGAAAGAAAAAACGAACGAAAGCATCTACGTAACTCTGTACGTACGAACGAGCGAATGAACGTATATAGGTATGTACGAACGAACGTACGTACGTACGAACGAACGAACGAAATGTATCAGCAAGCGAACGTACGACCGAACTAACGAATGAACTTACGTACGTACGAACGAACGAAATATCGTACGTACGTAATTACGTATTTACGATCGAACGAACAAACGAAAGTACGTACGAACGCAAGTGCATACCGTAGGAACGTACGTTCGTACGAATTAAATAACTAACGAACGACCGAA
>NW_026347548.1:0-327 GCF_001194135.2 Octopus bimaculoides | reverse complement strand
CCACCACCACCACCATCATCATCATCATCATCATCATCACCATCACCATCGTTTTCATCGTGGTGGTGGTGGTGGTGGTGATGAAAGGAGTGTCTTGCTGCAGAGGAGATACATGGTTACTGCAGTTGGGTGGGGAGAGAGACAGAGAGAGAGAGAGAGTGTGAGAGACCATAAGATGGTGGTGATGTGCCAAGGCAATAAATATCAGTAAATTTCAATCAAATAATCTTTCATTAACCATCATCATCACCATTTTTTTCTCTCCCTTATGTTTTCTCTCTTTTTCTTTTTTTCCTTATTTTTTAACCACTTTCTTTCTCTCTCTCT
>NW_026347547.1:0-203 GCF_001194135.2 Octopus bimaculoides | reverse complement strand
AGGTGAGTTAATTGGCGGGAGATATAGGGTTGGATCAGGAGGATGGCTGGGTAATATAGGTAACGCTGGGTGTCCATCCGAAAAGCTTAAGATCATTAATTTCTCATTTTATTTAACGTGTTTTGTGATGTCATGTAACCATATATGCATGTATGTGTACATATAGATGTAGGTATGTATGCATATGCATGCATATATATATA
>NW_026347546.1:0-452 GCF_001194135.2 Octopus bimaculoides | reverse complement strand
TCTTCATGTTCTGAGTTCAAATTCCGCCGAGGTCGACTTTGTCTTTCATCATTTTGGGGGTCGATAAATTAAATACCAGTGGAACACTGGGGTCGATGTAATCGACTATCACCCTACCCAAAACGTTTAGGCCTTGTATCCACAGTAGAAATTATTATTATTATAATCATCGTCATCATCATTATTATTATTATTATTATTATTATTATTATGATCATCTTCTTCTTCTTCTTCTTCTTCTTCTTATTATTATTATTATTATTATTATTATTATTATTATTATTATTATTATTATTATTATTATTATTATTATTATTATTATTATTATCATCGTCGTCATTATCATCATTATTCAACGGCTGATGATTCACTGTGAAGCAACTCGGATTCTACGGATTTGATCATACATACATATATACATACATACATACATGCACACATACATACATACA
>NW_026347545.1:0-310 GCF_001194135.2 Octopus bimaculoides | reverse complement strand
AAATTGAATCTTGGTAGTGTACCTGGAAAGGACGGAATTTTAGCTGAGGTCTTGCGATTTGGTGATGATTACATCATACAGTCCCTTCATGAACTTATTACTGCAGTCTGGAGGGATGGTGCAATGCTTAAGGACTGGAAGGATGCAATTATTCTTCCTTTCTATAAAGGAAAAGGAGCCAGATAATGTGTGGTAACTACACAGGTATTGCTCTACTATCAGCAGCTGTCGAGGTTCTGGCAAATATTCTTCTCTCCCGGCTGAATGGGTGTCTCGTAAATGATGTCCTATCTGAATCTCAATGTGGCTT
>NW_026347544.1:4055-4522 GCF_001194135.2 Octopus bimaculoides | reverse complement strand
GACTTGAGTTCTAATGATATCAAGGAAATCAAAACAGACACCTTCCGAAATATGTTCCGTTTAACAAATCTGTAAGTTGAATTTGTGTACTTTTTTAGTATGTCATTGACGATATGTTTCTAAATATGTAATGTCTACCAATACTTCATTTTAAGCACCCTCACCTGTTTTTTTTCAAATATGTGTTTTCCTGTTTATAAATCTGTGAGTGTGGGCCCATTTCTGAGATATGGTACATATGACAGCGTGATAATTGCGGGGACCAATTTAGTGAATGGGTGTATATGTCGCTGTGTATGTTTACAAGCAGTGTCTGTCCAAAGTATGTGGTGTTGTTTGCAAACGTTTGTGAAAATGAGTTAGAGTATATTTATGAGATTTCAAATTTATAAGTGTGTAGCAACTGAGGAGGAAAAACGATAGTGGAGGCAGGTTTATGTATATATGTGTCTGTATATATATATATA
>NW_026347544.1:0-748 GCF_001194135.2 Octopus bimaculoides | reverse complement strand
GATACGATCTTCAGCATATAGGAAAAAGCAGTCACCCCCAATTATTCGTATCGTAATTGGTCTATTTTTATATGTTGGACATGACAGACAAATCTAAAAAACAAAACATCTTATCCGTTCCTAAAATGTGGCTAAGTGTTAAGTTGCTTGCTCACCACCCACGTGGTTCCCAATTCAGTCCCATTGCGTGGAACCTTTGGCAAGTGTCTTCGAAAATAGCCTCGGACAGAAAAAAGCCTAGTGATTGGATTTGGTCGTCAGAAATTGAAAGAGTGTATGTGTTTGTCCTCACAATTTCGCTTGACCACCGATGCTGGTGTGATTACGACCCGTACATAGCGGTGCGGCAAAAGATACTGATAGAATACGTTTTAGGCGTACGAGGAATAAGTCAGTGCTCCAGTAAAAACCATAACTTACTAAATTTATGTACGTATGAACATACAGGTATGGGTGTCTTTTTTATATATACGCGTGTATCTGTGAGAGATAATGTGTGTGTATATATATATATATATATATATATATATATATGTATGTATGTGTGTGTGTGTGTGTGTGTGTGTGTGTGTGTGTCTGTGTATACATATTTAGGGTTTTGTATAAAATAGAAGTGTTTTAACTGATTTTTCTGTATACATATACGCATAATCGTTTATAATTTCACTCTTACACTTGTTCTGACTCTTATCAATATGTTTTTTAAAAAATATATAAATATGCATTTACGTATGATTTTTTGGATGTA
>NW_026347543.1:1646-2098 GCF_001194135.2 Octopus bimaculoides | reverse complement strand
CTTCATTGGGCTTACTGTAGAGGTAGTATTTGCACGTGTTCAGCTCTAAGTTTACGTCCAAGAATAAACCGTAGTAACCGTTATGGACTGGCCGAACTTTATGAATATTTTTATCAAGTCCTTCCTGAACCTGTCCATAGTGTGACCATTCATATGGGTTGAGATAGCCATCATCTCTGTAGAGAGCCGACCTCTGTGGATGGCTACGTATCTTGATGGTATTGAAAATGTCAGACCCGACCAGGTCGGTGATTTCAGCCCCGTCACAGCTCCTCATAGAGACATCAAACAATGAACCGACTTCTTTCTTCACCCAGAAGGACTGGCTATGGACCAGAATTGACTTTCTGGCATTCAAAATGATTCTGATATCAAGATCACTAATGCTGGTAAATTGTCCTCGCAGACATATGGGCAATTACATGTACACATATATAAATATATGCTCTCAC
>NW_026347543.1:0-1045 GCF_001194135.2 Octopus bimaculoides | reverse complement strand
GCAAGATTTTCAGCAGTTGTAAGCATATGGCTAAGTTCTTGCTGATAAATTGAATAACTGTACCACAGACTCTAAGGTGCTATCTCATTACTCCTATATTTAATGTTCTAAGGGGAAATAATTCTACCTATCCACCACTTTGCATATTTTGATGTCTTTTTCGTTTAACAGTTTTTCAACCTTCCACCTGTCATATCTACTTCTTGCTCGCCTTTTCCCACTTTTCCTCTTATTCTATCGTCCCATTTTTAGTTTGTTATGCCATGTAGGCTGTGTCTAATCATTGTGCTAGAATATCATAGGTCTTAAATAACAGTTTGGCTTGCTCTCGGCACATGAAACCAATAACAGCACATAAAAATATGTACTGTATTTATTTATCATTCTTTATTAATCACCACATGGAGTACTTTTTTGTTGACCTTACCATCATGGAGCAGTACACTATATAAACACACACACACACACACACACACACACACACACACACACACACACACACACACATATATATATATATAATTAATAAAAAACGAAAAAACAACAACGCGAGGACATGGTAGATAGAAAGTATTAGCATACGCTCAGGGAAGGAAAGAAAGGTAGTTTTACGTTTCGAGCAAAGCCTTTCTGCTGAAACAGGAGGCAGAGGAAAGTTCCAGAGAAAAGGAAGACGGAGGAAAAATTAGCTAACGATCCACATGTTGTTACATTTTGAAATGACCGGAAGGGAATGGGTGAAGAAAAAGTTCTTTCTAAGACAGGAGAGTGTAAGAGAAGGAAGTTTCTGTGTGTATGTGTGTGCATGTCTATGTGAGATAGCATGTGTGCGTGTATGTGGGTGTGCTGTGTGCGTGTATGTGGGTGTGCTGTGTGTGTGTGGTGTTGACCGTTTATATGTGTATGTGTGAGTGAACTATGACATTTTTAAAGAGATCCCATTTCTTGGCACCAGTCACTATTCGTTGGGAAAACGGTTCATTCGTGAGACGTGGCAGCAAAGAAGAGCACATATTCACTCTCTGCACGCGATTAGATTCGGGAA
>NW_026347542.1:366-916 GCF_001194135.2 Octopus bimaculoides | reverse complement strand
CCACTTCGCTAATAGTAACCAAAAAAAAAAAAACAAAATACAAAAAAAAATAACCTTAAGCGCCGCTAATACTCACATCCATCATTCCACCCCAACATCTCACCTAATTAACACGTGACAAAATAATCTACCTTGTCAATGGTTTATATAGTCTGGACAGGCGTCAGGTTAGCTAAGTTAATGGAGATTAATTCATATTCTGTATGGTTATGCATCAATATGGAGAGAGGGAGAAGAAAAATGAAGATAAGCTGACGTCAAGATTGTAGGTAGGAGATGGACAGAGTGGGTAGGCCAGAGATGTTTTTTCAAAGCTGGGGTTGAATATGTCCGTGTACGTATGTATGTATGTATGTATACATATATACATACATATGCATTGGTAGGGATATATATACGTTTGTATATATATGTATATATGTATTTATACATTTATATGAATATATATGTGTGTTTATATATACATATATGTATATATATATGTATATATACATGTGTGTGTGTGTGTCTACATATATGTATATATATTCGAATATATATATGTGCATAT
>NW_026347542.1:179-356 GCF_001194135.2 Octopus bimaculoides | reverse complement strand
TACATATATGTATATATATTCGAATATATATATGTGCATATATATGTGAGTATATATATATATGAATGTATATATATATGCATATATATGCATGCATATTAGTATAGACATATGTATAGATATGCATATAAATATATGGATATGTATATATGTATATATGTATACATATGTGCATAT
>NW_026347542.1:0-169 GCF_001194135.2 Octopus bimaculoides | reverse complement strand
TAAATATATGGATATGTATATATGTATATATGTATACATATGTGCATATATGTAAAGATATATGTATATATATATATGTGTTTTATATATATATGTATATGTATATAGTATGTTTCTATACATGCATGTAGGTATGCATATGTTTGTTTGTATGTATGTATGTATGTAT
>NW_026347541.1:0-560 GCF_001194135.2 Octopus bimaculoides | reverse complement strand
CCCAAAGGTGTCAGGTAATGCTGAGTAAGTGCTATGGACAGACTATATTTTAGCTCAATCAAATAACACCATTTACAATTAAGTTTTTAAATTGATATTAATCAAATTAATATTCAATTTGTCACCGTTATTATTTAAATTTTAAATAAATATGTTCTCTAACTGGCAAAATTCACTGCAGTGAATTATCTTCTGCAGAATTATTTCCAGTATTTGGCGCGCCAAAACGAAGACATTTGAAATATAAACCCAAATGTAATTGGTAGAACTATATGCATGTCTAATTTTATGTGGACTTCTCATGTATAGTTCTGCATATTATATTGAAAAGAACGATCGTACTGATGAGCTAAGGACTATTATGTAAGTAATTTTCGTTAATAGCGAAACCGGTCTACGATTAATTCTTTATATTTTGTATATTTTCATTTGTCTTGCTTACTTATGTTCTGGTGATAGCTGAATTTTCTTGAGAACAATCTTTTCTTTGTGGTCAGATCGTAGGTGATTTACTTCTAGCATAATGGATGTCCACTTAGTGGTCATCCCTATTATATGTA
>NW_026347540.1:0-264 GCF_001194135.2 Octopus bimaculoides | reverse complement strand
TATGTATGCGTGTATGGATGTATGTATGTGTGAGTGTATGTATGTAGGTATGTACGCAAGTACGTATGTGTGTATGTATGTATGTCTGTACGTACGTACGTACATATGTGTGTACGTACGTACGTGATGGTAGGTATGTGTATGTGTATGTATGTGTGTTTATGTATATATATGCACAGCATTGTCATAAGCTTCTTGAAACCTGCCAATTAAAATCTGAAAGTGGCAATCTACACACACACACATATATATACATACATATAT
>NW_026347539.1:0-365 GCF_001194135.2 Octopus bimaculoides | reverse complement strand
ATGTATGTACATGTGTGTATATATGCATCTGTGTATGTATATTTGTGTGTCTCTCTCTATATATATATGTACATGTGTGCGTGTATATGTGTTTGTGTATATATCTGTATGCATATATGTACGTGTGAGTGTACATATCTATATATGTACGTCTGCGTGTGTATATGTATGTATGTATGTACGTGTGAGTGTATGTATCTATATATGTACGTGTGTGTGTGTGTGTGTGTACTGGTTACGTTATTCTCGTCTGCTATTTCCTTACGCGTTTTTCCCCCACTTTTCTGCTATCAATGGCAAATGATTTCAATGAAATTTGTCTGATATTCCCCGGCAGTTGGAATAGGCTTCCTTCACACACTCAC
>NW_026347538.1:0-333 GCF_001194135.2 Octopus bimaculoides | reverse complement strand
TATATATATATTTATATATGGAAACAATAATTTGTATATATACGTATGCACATACATATGTGCAAGCATGCGTGAATACCCACACATATACGTGTGTTTGTACATAAGTGAGGTGGGCCGCATAGATGTGTGTGTGTGTGTGACTGTACACCTTTATGTGTGTCTGTATGCATGCACTATGCACCAGTATAAATTATACACATGGTCTTTTACATATCCTTGTTACTGCTGTTACTGATGTTGTTGTGACTGCTGTTGTTTCTGCTGATATTTCTACTGTTGTTGTTGTTGTTGTTACTATTCCTGTCACTGTTGTTGTAATACTCGTTGTTG
>NW_026347537.1:0-301 GCF_001194135.2 Octopus bimaculoides | reverse complement strand
CCCAGCCTTCCGAGTTCTTTTACAGGGCTTAGAAAAACTGAAGGACCGCTACACTAAGTGTGTGAATCTGAGAGGGGAATATGTTGAATAAATTCATACTTAACTGATCCTCCTGTATTTTACTTTATCCAAAGCCAGGAGCTTTTCTGCCCCTCCTCGTATATGTGTGCGTTGGTTGCGTGCAAGCTTATGTCTCTTTGTCTTGAAATCGCGTGATAGTTGTAAACGAGTGTCACTTTATCAGCGCTGTTTTTCGTTTTCAATTTCTGTGAAAACATGCTCAGCCTTCGGGAAATATTTC
>NW_026347536.1:0-274 GCF_001194135.2 Octopus bimaculoides | reverse complement strand
CGGACGTTAAACGATGATGATGATGATGATGATGATGATATATATATACTAGCTTAAAAGCTTCTCGATAGGGCGGCTTTTAAGCTAACTCCTGTGGAGGGCGGGTGGCTTTGGAGCTAGCTCTTGCGGAGAGCTCTTGATTGGGTCTTGGGCCCAACAATGACACTTCATACATTCAGTACATATTAAATTTTACAAAACTTGAACAATATTTTTCAAACAAGAAACAGTTTTCATCAAAACAATGATATAATTTGTCTATTTGGAACTTATT
>NW_026347535.1:0-477 GCF_001194135.2 Octopus bimaculoides | reverse complement strand
ATATTACATACATATAAGAGGGATGACCACTAAGTGGACATCCATTTTGCCAGAAGTAGCTCACCTATGGTCTGACCACTAAAAAAAGATTGTTCTCAAGAAAATTCAGCAAACACCAGAACGTAAGCGAGCATGACAAATGAAAAGATACAAAATATAAAGATTAATCATAGACCGGTTTCGTTGTCACCACTTACGTAATTACTTACATAATTGTCATCAACTTTTCAGTATGATCGTCTTGGCAATATAATATGCAGAACTGTACACGAGACGTCCGCATGAGATTGAACATGTATATAGTTCTACCAGTTACATTTGGGGTTACATTTCAAAAGTCTTCATTCTGGCGCGCCAAATACCTGAAATAATTCTGCATAAAATAATTCTCTGCAGTGATTTTGCCGGTTAGAGAACATAGTTATTCAAATTTAAGTAATAAGGGTGAAAAATTGAATATTAATTTGATTAATATCA
>NW_026347534.1:0-456 GCF_001194135.2 Octopus bimaculoides | reverse complement strand
AGTAAGAAATTACAAAAAGAAAAAAAACCAAGACGGGTGTGTAAACAACGAACAGTTTAACGCTCGGGGAGTGAGAGAGAGGCAGGATAACAAGTGAGGATTGAAAGAAACGACAATAGGAAAAAGCAGAAAGTACAAAAAATATTAGAAAAGTTCAAAAGGTTGAAACGTTGTGATGTATTGGAGCGATTTCTCATCAAAGGAAGAATCTTGTGTAATTCATGGGTAGGATAGGTGCAGCCGAAGTGTGGAAGTCCAGGTGTAGGATAATCTATTATACAAGATTGTCATTCCCACCATCGGACAGTTCGAAGACTTTCATATTGCTTTGTATCCGATTTGGATTTCTTTGGCCAATATCGCACCAGCAATGGTTTAGCATGGCGTAACAGATTTCTTTTTATCCCTAGCCCTTGTGGCCAATAAAACGAATTAATTATTATTATTATTATTATT
>NW_026347533.1:0-294 GCF_001194135.2 Octopus bimaculoides | reverse complement strand
ATATATATATATGTATGTATGTATGTATATATGCACACACACACATACTTATTGTATATCTTTTTCATTCCTTTTACAAGGAGGGGAGCTAGTCTCTAACAAAGAAGTAACAGCTTCATAGCTAGAATTTAGTTAACCACAGAGATAACTGTTACATACTGCAGTTAAGAAAGTCTTGCATATTTTTTCTGTTCCACTTACAGATTGTATCTGTAAACTTCGTGTTAGCAGATATCTTTCTTTGCGTATGTACGTATATATGTATGTATGTATGTATGTATGTATGTATGTATG
>NW_026347532.1:0-743 GCF_001194135.2 Octopus bimaculoides | reverse complement strand
AAAAGAATAAATTTACCAGAAGAATGTCTCAGTTGTTGCGGCCATGTTTAGTACTATCATCTCTAATTCATTGTTTGATTGGACGATCAGGTGTTAAAGCTTTGTTTTTTAACTTCTGTACCTTTCTGTCAAACCTATTACTAAAGTAAATGACACTTTAGATTAAACGTACTTTGAACGTTCACCTGCCGACATGGATAAAATGCGCTCCCCCGCTCTTTTTTTTTCTCGTTATATGCGAGAAATAGATTTCTCGAATATAAAATGCTTGAATGCATATTTTCAAATAATGGAAAGGAAATGGACATGAAAAAGTACTTAGCTAATCTGTCGAATAAGTACTTTTTGCTAAGTGACTGGTCCTTAAATTTACGCTAATGTATTGCAAACCGGATTCACTCTACATCGGAGAAAATATGGTGATATTAATTGATCTTTATGACAGAAGATGGAAACACTTTACATATACACTTACACACACATTCATACTGACAAATACTCATTGTAATATAATATTACTTCATCGACGTTGTCTTCTATGGATTCATAATGATGGAGCACAGTTGTGCAGCAGTAAATTACTTTGAGAGGTCGGCTTCGCATCTCAATCACGAATGAATTGTTTAATGCAATAGATTTCGATTTCATCCGTTGACTCAAGTACATTTGCAAATCTTTCGAGGCTAAGGACATCTGATTCCATTGCTATACATAGATATATACACACACACACACACACATAT
>NW_026347531.1:0-660 GCF_001194135.2 Octopus bimaculoides | reverse complement strand
GTAGAAAGTAGGCAGGCAGTTTTTGAGTATGTGTGTGTGCGTGTGTCTGTATTGTGTGTGTGTGTGAATTTCTAGCAGTGTGTGCCTGTATTTTTTTGTGCGTGCGTGTATGTGTATATATATGTGTGTGTACGTGTGTGTGTATATGCGTGCGGTTTTCTCTGTGGATCGCACGTGGGTTATTTCCTCTGTGTGTGTGTGTGTGCGTGTATATGCGTAGCATGTGTTCGTGTATGTGTTACTGTTTGTTGTGTGTGTATGTGAGTAATGTGTGGGTTCATTTGCGTGTGTGTGTAAGTGAGTTCGTTTCTACATGTGTGTGTATGTGTCTTGTGTGTGTGCATGTGTATGTGTGTGTGCGTATGTGTATGTATACTTGGGTGTGTGTGTGTGTGAGTGCGTGTTGTGTATGTGTAGGAGTTATGTGTGGGTTTATTTGCATGTGTGTGTATGTGGGTTCGTTTGTGCCGGTGCATGTATGTGTCTTCTGTGTGTGTGTATGTGTGTGTATGTTTGTGGATGTGCGTACGCGAGTGTGTGTGGGATTGTGATGTGTGTGGGATTGTGAGTGTTAGGTACGTGTGCATGTGTGTGTGTGAGCGTAAAGATGTGTGCCAAGTATGTGTGCTTTATTGTGTGTGTGCACTCCTGTGTGTGTGT
>NW_026347530.1:0-232 GCF_001194135.2 Octopus bimaculoides | reverse complement strand
ATTTAGAATAAGACTAAACTAAGATATTTATGCAATACATAAATAAATAAATAAATGAATTAATGAAAATAGATTAAATTATTATAATTTAGCTTCATTTTTGCATATTGAATATAATGTATTTTACGTATTTTAGATTTAAGTTATTTAGATTTTAGAATGTTCAAGTAAATGATATACTACAGTTAATTTTTTTCTTATTCTCACAGTTAAAATACATTATGTCATCTTA
>NW_026347529.1:0-515 GCF_001194135.2 Octopus bimaculoides | reverse complement strand
GCCAACGTGCAAGAATCCACAGGCAACATATCCGACAAGAAGAATTACGCCAAGATTCCATTAAATAAGCATCTGGAATTATGCACCGACAGAAAATTCAAAATGTTTTCCTTTTACAAATGTGCGCGTGGTGATCCGCAATACTGAAAAGCAATGGAACTACATTTCATCAAAAATTCTCTCCAAAATTGAATGTTTGAAACAAAAGCAGAGACAGTACATTTTGTATTCTAAATGTAACTCAAATATCGGAAGCATAATGTTCATCTCTGTAAATATTCAGGTGTATATGAGTGGCATTGAGATGCTCTGAGCTTTGCATGTTTATCTAGTTTGTAGGTGTTAATACTAATATTCTCCAATGCAAAAACATGAAATTGAAAGAGGCATGATTTTGTTTTTCAATGCACATCGAAGTTACACAGTATAAACATGGACACGTTCCCAAACACACACACACAGAGGCACACACACACATGCACGTACGCACATACACACGCGCGCACGTACTCACG
>NW_026347528.1:0-611 GCF_001194135.2 Octopus bimaculoides | reverse complement strand
TGTTGAAAACATTATATTTATCAAAGCGTTCATCAAAGTCACGAGCGTTTTCAGAATACATGAACTCACAAAATTTGGCAAATAACCATGAAAAAGCAACAAAACTTGAAAATGCTTATTTACTGATTTCGAGTCGATTTTTGACACTTTTAAGTAGTTTTCATTTTTGCAAAACCACTATCCGTTTTGAAGTCTAGATGGTTAATATAAGCTAGATGGGTGTTGAAAACATAATATTTATCAAAGTGTTCATCGAAGTCACAAGAGTTTTCATAAAACACAAACTAACAAAATTTGGCAAACCGACAAAACTTTAAAATGTTTATTTCGTGGTTTATAGTCGATTTTAGACACTTTTAGGTAGTTTTCATTTTTGCAAAACCACTATTCGTTTTGAAGTCTAGATGGTTAATATAAGCTAGATGGGTGTTGAAAACATTATATTTATCAAAGCGTTTATCAAAGTCAAAACCGTGTTCAGAATACACAAACTCACAAAATTTGGCAAATAACCATGAAAAAGCAACGAAATTTGAAAATGCTAAGTTCGTGATTTCCAGACGTTTTTTGTCACTTTTAGTTAGTTTTCATTTTTGGAAAAGCCACTATTC
>NW_026347527.1:0-225 GCF_001194135.2 Octopus bimaculoides | reverse complement strand
TATATACAAACGTATGCACACATACAAACCTATGTATATATATGTAGAGAATTATATATATATATACGTATATGTATATATACAGATATATGTATGTATGTATATATATATGTAGTTATATATATGTTCTCGCCATATATGCTTCATACATGTACATATATATGCATATATAAATTATATATATCTATACATATATAGACATCAAATTTATATACACTTGTTTCG
>NW_026347526.1:0-289 GCF_001194135.2 Octopus bimaculoides | reverse complement strand
CCTTTGTTTCTTGTATTGGACTTCTATTTAATTTTCCTATTTTTGTTATTGTTGTTTAACTCTTTAAACATTCAGATTCCTCTGTCAAATGTAATGCTTATTTATTCATATTGCTTTGAATTAATTATGCATTATCTTGTAGCTTTAAGGCTTTAATGGTGTCATTATTTATTTTTAGAATGAAATTGTAGGATAGGTGTGAGAAGTCAGATGTGATTGGTGTGAATATAAAACAGGTAGAATACTTGGGCTGGGTATTGGTGCTTTCAATGTGAAAGGCTGAATTGCA
>NW_026347525.1:0-405 GCF_001194135.2 Octopus bimaculoides | reverse complement strand
TGATTGGACTTGCTTTCTATTTTTGTGTCTCTCTATAATTATTTCTTATATATTTTTTATATATATATTTTAATATTTGTACTGATAGGACCTGCTGATGGGACTGTACTGATAGGCTTCTATATTGTGTCTATGTATAAGCTTTTCACTTTTTTACCTGGATTTTATATTTTTATATTATTATATTTTTTAATTATTTTAATGTTTTTTACATAATTATAGGGTTAATGTTTTTTGTGTTTTTCCACATATAGTTTTCTGTTTTCTCCCCTCCAAGCTTTTTTCTGTACGCTTATAGACACGTACAAGGAACTTTTTATGTGCGCGTAGATGCGTGCGTATATAGAGATGTGTGCGTGCGTATATGGATATATGCGTGCATGCAATAATATACGCAGTTTTAGA
>NW_026347524.1:0-359 GCF_001194135.2 Octopus bimaculoides | reverse complement strand
GTCTTTCACACAAGCATACTTCTCAGAGTAAATCATTCTAACCAAACTAATCTGTTAAGGAAATAAGAAGAATGATCTTTTGTTTCTTTTTTTTTCCCCCTTTTCTATATTCACTTTGCATGACCAAGCCTTTGTGTGTGTATAAACATGCTTATATAATACTTATCTTTCATATCTGTATCAATGATTGGTGCATTCAAACTATCCATGTTTGTTTGTGTGTGTGTTATATATGTATGTATTGCTACTGCATTGCTCTGTTTTTGGGATGATATATCATTGCTGTTAGAAATCAATATTTCAGATTGTTATCATTATTCTTTTCACTTGGATGATTTCCAATCTTCATATAATTCCTT
>NW_026347523.1:0-212 GCF_001194135.2 Octopus bimaculoides | reverse complement strand
TGTATATATATGTGTGTGTATATATATGTGTGTGTATATATATATGTATGCATATATATATAATATATATAATTTTGTATGTATATGTATATATATACATATGTCCATATATATATATATAGACACACACACATATATATATATACATATGTCTATATATAAATATATATATATATATACATATATATATAGACATATATATATATATGTAT
>NW_026347522.1:0-516 GCF_001194135.2 Octopus bimaculoides | reverse complement strand
GTGTGTGTGTGCGTCTGTGTGTGTACTTGTGTGCCTGTGCATAAGAGTGTGTGTATATGTCTATGCGTGGTGCACTCACATGGAAACACACAAACATAGACATTCACGTAGCATACGTATGCACATCTTCAATATATCAAGGCAATTGAGAGACTTAACTTCATAGACTCCCTCGCTCTCATTGTTTCCCATCTTTCTCTTTGTGCACTCTCTCGGTCTTTCACTCATCTATTACTTTCAATATCATTCTTCATATTTCTCTTTATGTCTCTTTATTATTCTGCATAGTCTCTTTATGTCTCTAACAGCATAATACACATTGTTATATAGTAATATACTATGTATGTAGATGTGTATGTACACACACAGACATGCACACAGACACCGCCTCCACAATATTAAGATCTATTTATCGATTTATCTATCTATCTAGCTATCTGTCTCTCTGTCTGTCTGTGTATCTATCTATCTATATCTATATATTTATATACATATATATATATATATATATATATA
>NW_026347521.1:0-334 GCF_001194135.2 Octopus bimaculoides | reverse complement strand
GTGTGTGTGTGTGTGTGTGTGTGTGTATGTGTGTGTATGTATATATGTATCTATATATACATTTTTTTTTACATAAATATAAATGCATTTTAATTATTTTTATAAAAACCATTACTAGTTGATGATTTTTTGCCATTGATTTATTTAATTTCTTGCAACTTCCATTGTTCTAGCATTATAAAAAAAAATGGACATGTGGTAAGAAGCTTCCTTCATAACCACGTAGTTCTGAGTTCAGCTCCACTGTGTGGCACCTGGGTAAATCTGTTCTCCTAAAGCTTCACCTGATCAAAGCCTTGTGAGTGAATTTGGTAGATGGAAACTGAAAGAAGCT
>NW_026347520.1:0-287 GCF_001194135.2 Octopus bimaculoides | reverse complement strand
ACGTTAAACGATGATGATGATGATGATGATATAGATGATCGTTTCTATGTGAAGTTTTATAGAACAGATTAACATTAAACCAAACTACCACTCAATACATTTTAGTAGAGTACATATTTAGTTATACAAGTAAAAGGTTGACAGTAACTTCAAAGTTTCAGCTAGCTCCTTCTCCATGTGAAGACTACAATATATACATACGTACATACACACATACGTACACTCACACACGTACACACACACATACATACATGCATACATACATACATACATGCATGCATACATAC
>NW_026347519.1:0-258 GCF_001194135.2 Octopus bimaculoides | reverse complement strand
GTAGTGGAACGATCACGTAGCGCTGCACACACTAACTGCTGACGGGCTTCCACAAAGTTTCCGTCCACCTAATTCACTCATAAGGCTTTGGTCGGCGGGCGGCAATTGTAGAAGATACTTGCTCAAGGGGCTGTGCGCTGGAACTGAACCCGAAACAGCGAGATTACCAAATGAACTTCTTAACTAGATAGCCGTATATATATTCAGTAATTCTAAACGCAATTTAAGGCGGCGAGTAGGCTGAATCGCTTGCACGTC
>NW_026347518.1:0-270 GCF_001194135.2 Octopus bimaculoides | reverse complement strand
GTGTGTGTGTGTGTGTGTGTGTGTATGCAACACACATGTGCATGTATGTATTGTGATCGGGGATATTGTATGTATATATATGTATGCATGGATATATATGTGCATACGTATATGTATGCATGTATATATAATTATCTGAATCCATATTTTATACTATTATATATATGTATATACGTTATGATGGAGAACATGATGTGTATGTGAACACATACACATATTAATATTTAGCAGAAGCAACAGATCTATATACATATATATATATATATATAT
>NW_026347517.1:0-290 GCF_001194135.2 Octopus bimaculoides | reverse complement strand
ATGTATGTAGGTATGTACGCATATATGTACGCATGTATGACAGTATGTACATATACATATATACGTGTACATATAATATATATATATACATATATACGCACATACTTATACAAATACGTATGAAAGTATGTACGTATATATATATATATATATATATAAATATACATAAATATATATACACATATATACGTACATACTTATATAAACATATATATGTATATATATATTATATACATTTATATGTATATATGTATACATATATATATTTACATATACATGTATATACATAC
>NW_026347516.1:0-402 GCF_001194135.2 Octopus bimaculoides | reverse complement strand
GTATCCGACAGAGTAAAGGGAATGAAGTTTATCTGTATATATCTTCATCATATATATATATATAAGCATCAGTTGTGGTGTGCAAGAGAGACGATTGTGCTGGTATGGACATGTGGTGAGAATGGATGAGGATAGCTGCGTGAAAAAGTGCCACACCCTAACAGCTGAGGGAACCCGTGGAAGAGGTAGGCCCAGGAAGACCTGGGCTGAGGTGGTGAGGCAAGACCTTCGAACATTGGGCCTCACCGAGGCGATGACTACTGACCGAGACCTTTGGAAATGTGCTGTGCGTGAGAAGACCCGGCAAGCCAAGTAAGATCGTTGCCAGTGCCCCTGGACTGGCTCCTGCGTGGGTGGCACATGAGATGCACCATTTTGAACGTGGCTGTTGCCAGTACCGCC
>NW_026347515.1:0-920 GCF_001194135.2 Octopus bimaculoides | reverse complement strand
ACGGCACTTCCATGTCGGTAGAGTTTATCTCGAACAGGTAGCGCACCTCGTTACCACTGCCAGGCGAGGGACCTTTGGAAATTATCCATGGGCCCCGGCCCGAAAGTTCTCCTGAACAGACTGCTTAGCTGATTATCCTAATAATATAATAATAATAATAATAATGATGATGATGAGAAGAAGAAGAAGAAGAAGAAGAAGAAGAAGAAGAAGAAGAAGAAGAAGAAGAAGAAGAAGAAGAAGAAGAAGAAGAAGAAGAAGAAGAAGATCGAAAAATACCTTGGGAATGAGAACCCAGGTTCGCAATTTCCCCAAGACACTTGATGAAGGCTGAAATGTATATCAGCCGAAACGTTCTGTTAACAACAAACAAGAGAAGGACAAATATCCGTCAAATGTATATATATGTATTTCAGCGTACTGTATGTATTGACTACCCTAATGTATTTGGTCTTGACAACTTTAAGTTATGAGCGAGTAGATGTGTCTCTGTATCTGTCTATGTCTGCGTGTGTTTCTTGATATATATAATAAATTATATATATTGTTGCTGTTATTATAGTTTTGTTTTCGTCTTCCTGCTTTTTTTAAATCTCTCGGAGAAAAAGAAATACTACCTATCTCAAAAGAAATATAACATCAGCATTTCCACAACAACGAACACACGTTGCAATTTATGCATTTTATAAATTTTTATCATAAATAAAGTATTTAAACGAAAACAAGATGCGCTCTGTTGATATCACTTTCATCTCTACATTATATTTTGCAACACAAAAAAATAGCTTTCGCCTTTACTAGTTTCTCTCATCTCTCTAGTGCAAACGTTAATAATTATTAAATTTTATGATTTTATAAATTGTTACAAACTTGATTTTTATTGCTGTCGTGATGTATTTCAGGTTCCAGCATTTTTTTTT
>NW_026347514.1:0-278 GCF_001194135.2 Octopus bimaculoides | reverse complement strand
TATATATATATATATATATTCATAATATATTTATATCATATATAATGTATATGACATAATATATATACATAATATACATATAAATAATATATACATAATATATAATATATGTATATACCATATATGTATTAAATATATAATATACATCTATATGTAACGTATATATCGTATATATTTATATATCGTCTATGTATATGTATACATATACATATATCTATAATATACATCTATATATAATATGATATATATGTATATAATATATACAATATATAATGTAT
>NW_026347513.1:0-1089 GCF_001194135.2 Octopus bimaculoides | reverse complement strand
ATATATATATATTGTTTCAATGTTCTATTTAAGGTGAATAAAACTTTTAATGACAGGGTATAAACTATGATATATCGGAAACGTTACTATGAATTGTATTATCATAATATAAAAAGGTATGTATTGTTAGTTAATAGGCTATTTTAAATATGATTTCATTACTTTAACTATTTATCATTTATCGTAACCAAATGAAATATAACAGTTTTTCCAAAACTTTTTTCTCTATAGTGAGAATTGTGACAATTTACTGTGTTTCTTTCCCCTTCGTATAGCAATTTTCCCGCTCACTTTTAATTTACTGCTTTACAATTTGGAGTCGATATGAAACGAATTTGAACTCACTGTGTTAATATTAAGAAAACTTTTTATTGTTAAAGAAAATGTAAATTAATATCAACATCGCAAATCCAAGGAAACGAAGGAATGGTTTAGAATATTTTTCTTTCCTTTATTTCGTTGAAACCAATTTGATGAGTATTGAATCTGGTGGTTTTATTTTACGAAAGGTTCTGTTATGTTACAAAAATCACAGCGCACGAAATAATCACGTGACGTGTTTGGTCAGAGATTATTATTACAGTTATCGTGTGCTCATTTCTTTATCTCCTAGTCATTGTTATTCCTCTCATATCGTTCACAATATTCTTTTATCGTTGGTTAGCTTAGGAGAGAGAGAGAGAGAGGGAGAGAGAGAGAGAGAGAGAGAGAGAGAGAGAGAAAGAAGGAGAGAGGGAGAGTGAGAGAGAGAGGGAAAGAGAGAGAGAAAAAAACGAGAGGGTGAGATAGATAGATAGAGAGAGAGAAACAGAGAGAGAGATTTGGAATTATTACTGTGAACATTCAAAGACTCGCATACATATTTATAAAGAACCGACATAACAGTATAACAGAAGGATACATAAACATACACACGCACACACACATATACACACATGAAATCTTATACATGCACGAACATCCGCATATATAAACCAACAGTATAGAGGCGAACACATACATACACAGATCACACACGTACACATCTATCTCCTCTCTCTTTCTGTATATATATATACATATATATATATATATATATATATATATATA
>NW_026347512.1:0-518 GCF_001194135.2 Octopus bimaculoides | reverse complement strand
TCCTGATTTCTACTGTCCCTAAACTTCTTCCATATGCTGTCAGTTCCCTCCTCCACTTCGCCATACTTTTTCCATGCAATCGTTCAACATTCGATTCAATACCAAATAGGTTCAGACATTCCACAATCCAAGAATGTGGGACCATATCGTATGCCTTACGATAATCGATCCATGACATGGCTAAGTTAGTTTTCCTCCTCTTGAAGTCTCTAAGTACAGTTTTGTCTACCAGGACTTGATCCTTGGTACCTCTGCACTTACGCTCACACCGCTCTTGCTCATGTGGCAGAACTCCATTTTTTTTTTTTTTCCAGATGTCGGTACACTGAATCTGCGAGTATTCCAGTCAATAATTTCCACATAAGTGGCAAGCAAAATATCGGCCTGTAATTGTCTACCGTATTGCCTTTTTCGATGTTTTCAAGCACAGCACTGTCCTACTCATTGTGCAACCACTCTGGTGTTACTTGTGTAGTGAAACTACCTATCGCCATTAGATACAAAACTACTATTGCCAT
>NW_026347511.1:0-478 GCF_001194135.2 Octopus bimaculoides | reverse complement strand
TGCTAATCCTTTCAAGTTAAGCTACACTTAACAGTCTTAGACGTTCTGTAACCGACTCAGGGCAAAAATGACATTTCGCTGTGCAAGTAGATCAAGAATCACTGAAAGCTACCAAAATTTTTTGCGTAAGCTGAATCCATCTGTTTTAATGCATTTCCTACAAATATTTTTGTTTTCCGTTTCTTACTTAGCATCTGTTCCCAGAAACAGAAGGTTTTTATACAATATTTTACCTATTCTAACAGTAGCTTCAAACATTCTTAATTTGTAATAAATTTTAAATCAAAGTTCTCTTATCTTTCTAAAATACTCCGACATAATGTTGTTCAAATATATATTTCCTCCTCACAAATGTTTTCTTTTTATTCCTAACAAAATTTCATTTTTTTTGTTCAGATTCTTTTTTCTTTTTTTTTACTTGTTTCAGGCTTTTGACTGTGGCCATGCTGGAGCACCACCTTTAGTCGAGCAAATCGAC
>NW_026347510.1:0-311 GCF_001194135.2 Octopus bimaculoides | reverse complement strand
TCCCAGTTATGTTATCGACCCCGAAGTGATGAAAGACAAAGTCGACTTCGGCAGGATTTGAACTGTGCATTTTACCCATCCTGCGAAGGATTCTGTTAGCGTTCCGCTCTTTTAAAATAAAACATATTAATCTCTATTACGGCATTCAGTATTCTTTTTTAGTCAGACAGTCAATTACTAACACGCACGCGCGGACACACACACACACTCATATATATGAATATATATATACATAAGAATATATATATATATGTATATGTATATCTATCTATGTATCTATCTATCTATCAATCTATCTATCTATATATATA
>NW_026347509.1:0-281 GCF_001194135.2 Octopus bimaculoides | reverse complement strand
ATATATATATATATATATATATATATATGTATATATGCATATGTATATGTTTATATATATGTATATGCTATTTTGCTTGATGTGTATGTATGAGCATGTGTATCTATATGTATGTGTATATGTATGTATGTTTGTGTGTGTGTATGTATGTGTATGTATATATAGTTGTATGTATATGTGTGTGTATGTATGTATGTATATTTGTATATATGTATATATTTATAGGAGAATGTACGAAAAAACAACAATAACAGACGAGGACAGGTGGTGTAAACAACAAA
>NW_026347508.1:0-227 GCF_001194135.2 Octopus bimaculoides | reverse complement strand
CCTTGGCACTATGCAATGGCGTCCAGTTCTTTTATTTGTGTAACTTTCAAGAACTTACATTATCAGAACAACTTTATTAATATCAATATATTGAACTTTTACCAAATGTTTTCATAACATTTTATTTAACTACGAAGGTATCTTCGAGGATCTTCCAGACATATATTATGGCATGTATTTCTCGTCTACGCTCTAAGGAATAGAGTCTTAATCTCTTGAGTCTTTCC
>NW_026347507.1:0-251 GCF_001194135.2 Octopus bimaculoides | reverse complement strand
ATATATATATATATAGTGTATTTTGTGTGTACAGTTAGATGTATGATTGATCTTGTTGAGTTTGGAACTCCACACAAATGATCATCATCCGATTTGCTTCCAGTATTGGTTATGATAATCTATTGGGGTTAAGCATCCAATTGCACTTAGAACATTCAATGCGGATGTTCCAGACAACCACAATGGTGAAACATACGTAGGGAACAAATGATATTAATTTGTGTTTATCATAATAAATAAATATATGTGTG
>NW_026347506.1:0-209 GCF_001194135.2 Octopus bimaculoides | reverse complement strand
ATATATATATATATATATATCTGCAAGTGTAGGAAGATGGGGTGCTTCCAGTTCTGCATTCAACCCAAGGTGTAGGTTATCTAGATAGTCGGATTATGGTCTTATATAGGACTGAAATCCTCCAGATGTCAAAATTCTAGCTATCTCAACCATTATCTGGGTTTTTTGATTGCAAAAATGTGGATTCGACACTTAGATGGGGCAATAGA
>NW_026347505.1:0-251 GCF_001194135.2 Octopus bimaculoides | reverse complement strand
AATAATAATAATAATAATAATAATAATAATAATAATAATAACAAAAGAATGAGACCTCGATATTAGGTAAATAGACGATAGGATATTTATACATGTTATAATTAGACAAAAGGTTGTGATCATAGTACTTGGTTTTTCGAAACTCCAAGTACTATAATGACAACTCCGTTACTGTTTGTTCTAAATTATAACTACGAAGGTCAGTCAGGCGGTACTGGCAATGGCCACGCTCAAAATGGTGCATCTTATGT
>NW_026347504.1:0-356 GCF_001194135.2 Octopus bimaculoides | reverse complement strand
TATAGGTTTGGTAAACAATTATGTTGACGAACTCTGAAACGAAGAACCAATACGCAAACAAAAGTATATAAATATTTATAGAAAGTGAAACGTCTTGAATTGTTACTCAGAGTTCCACTTTACCGATTACGTCAATCAATGCTTTTTAATCATCAATCATTGACAATGTGAAAATCAGAGGTAAGATTCAAGATGTTTCAAGATCTAATAAAATATATTTGTATGTGTAAAGATAGGGGAGTGCGTGTGTGTTAGTGCAGTGAATGTAAGTGTTTAAAAGTGCGTATGTGTGCGTGTGTATGTGTGCGTGTGTATGTGTGTAGTTTGTGAGTGGGTGCCAGTTGGAGGGCGGGGTT
>NW_026347503.1:0-340 GCF_001194135.2 Octopus bimaculoides | reverse complement strand
GTATGTATGTATGTATGTATGTATGTATATGACAGGTCAGGTAGCAATGTAAATAAATAGAATGGACATGTCTAGCTCGTCGATCGTGGGATGAAGATACGTCAGAGAAAGACAGCAGTTAAATACAAGAATAATAACACCTTAGATTCTGACACGGAAAATACCAATTTATCATCATCACCATCAGCAGCAGCAGCAATTGGAAATACCACCATACCATCATTATCACCATCATCGCCATCATCATCATCATCATCATCATCATCATCACCATCATCACTACCACAACCGTTATCCCAATCATCATCAACATTAACGATATCATTAGCATTATCATCAT
>NW_026347502.1:1753-1993 GCF_001194135.2 Octopus bimaculoides | reverse complement strand
CATGTGTGTATGTGTGTACGTGTATGTGTGTGTTTGTGTATGTGAGAGGTTGTGTGCGTGTATGTATGTGTATGTGTGTGTGCATGTGTATGCGGCTGTGTATGTAGGCGTGCGCGTATATATGGGTGTGTGTGTGTGTCTGTGTGTGTATAGGGCTGTGTAAGGTGTGTCTCTACCACTGTGCGCGTGTGTGTGTGTATGTATGTGCGTTCGTCTATATGTGTGTGTGAGGGCGCGCAT
>NW_026347502.1:0-373 GCF_001194135.2 Octopus bimaculoides | reverse complement strand
TGATGATAGGTAGTAGTAGTAGTAGTAGGAGGGGGAGGAGGAGGAGGAGGAGGAAGAGAAGGAGGAGGGGTGGAAGAGAAGGAGGAAGAGGAGGAAGATTATGGTGGAAATGGTGATGGCAAATAACTTTTATACAAATTACAATTTTGGAAAACGCGGTGTCGCTTATCTTATCAGAGAAACAGTTTCGTAACGAGGGCCTTACGCACACGTACGCACACACACGTACACACACACAAGCACACTCATACATACATACATGCACGCAAGTACACACACGTAAATACTTGCATGTATGTGTGTGTGTTAATATATAAACATATATATACGAACTTCTATGTATACACGTTAATAAATGTTCACATGTATACAT
>NW_026347501.1:0-382 GCF_001194135.2 Octopus bimaculoides | reverse complement strand
GTCCTGTACCCATATATGCATGTATATATAAATATATATGTAGGTATGTATATATATGTATATATGCATATACTTATATTATATTTATATTATACATATGTAGGCATGTGTGTATTATGTAGATCCATAACGACTAATAAATGTGTGTGTGTGTGGTTGTGTATGTGTGTGTGTGTATATGTATATAATATATATATTATTTATATTATATATTTATATGTATATATATATATATAGAGAGAGAGAGATAGATAGATAGATTGATAGATAGATAATAGATAGATAGATACTAACATACATACATGTATACATACTTACATACATACATGCATACATGCATACATGTATAAATAATTATGTATATATACATACATATACACAG
>NW_026347500.1:0-345 GCF_001194135.2 Octopus bimaculoides | reverse complement strand
TATATACACACACATATATATATACATATGTATATTTGCTCCAGTTTGTTCTAATGAAAATGAGTACCAGCTGCCTACTGGTGCAGCCCTTCGAAACGCCTGTGTTAAGAATGGTGGCAGCTGATGAAGGAAAATGATCTCTATGTGACCTGTGTGTTTTCTGTACTCTGGTTATTATTATTTTTTTTTATCTACGTTTTGTTTGCAACGTCCTGTACCCAGATATGCACCTATATATACAAGTAGATGTAGGTGTGCACACACTTGTACGTATATATGCATATACTCATTCATTATTTGTTTTATATAGATAGATAGATAGATAGATAGATAGATAGATAGATA
>NW_026347499.1:0-205 GCF_001194135.2 Octopus bimaculoides | reverse complement strand
TATTATTATTATTATTATTATTATTATTATTAACATCATCATCATTTTTTATTAGTAATCTTTTCGATATTGCTGCTGCTGTTGTTTTGCTGTTTTCTCTATTGCTTGTATGTATTCTATATAAGATATAAACATTTTTATCACTGCTATTATTATGTTGTTATTATTATCATTATTATTATTATTATTATTATTATCATTATTA
>NW_026347498.1:0-337 GCF_001194135.2 Octopus bimaculoides | reverse complement strand
AGATAGATAGATAGATAGATAGATAGATAGATAGATATACATATGCATATGTATATCTATATATACATGTACGTACGTTTATACATAGCTGTACATTTATTTATGTGTCAATATGCTATGTATAACTATATATGTGTGGGTAGATATATTACTGTCTTTGAAGGTATAAATAAATTTATATAACTATATTTCCACCAACCAGCATCGCTACAAAAAAGAGGGAGTTCAAGATCAAAGAATCGCGAAATTGGAAAATTGCGTGGAGGCAATTCTGTAATTTTTGCATAACCAATTCTTCAATTCTTTGACTTTTACAACTTCTCACCCTTTTTTTTTT
>NW_026347497.1:0-748 GCF_001194135.2 Octopus bimaculoides | reverse complement strand
ATATATATTTATTTATTTATACTTTTATTTATTTATTGATATATATATTTACTTATATACATATTTAGTTATTTTTTATTTATATATTTATTTATTTATTTTTATATATAATTAATTTAATTATATATATGTTTATTTATTTACGTATATATTTATTTATATATTTATTTATTTATTTTTTTATCTATATATTTATTTATATATATATTTATTTATTTATATATATTTTTTTATTTATTTATTTATTTATTGATATGTATTTATTTTATTTTTTTTATATATATATATTTATTTATATATTTATTAATATATATATGTATTTATTTTTGTGTTTCTTTATATATATTTTTTTATTTATAAGTATATATATTTATTTATTTATTTATTTATATATTTATTTATTTATTTATTTATATATATATTTGTTCATTTATATATATATATTTACTTAATTATGTATTTATTTTTGATATATTTATTTATTTATTTTTATATATATATATTTATTTATATATATATATATTTATTTATATATATATATATTTATTTATATATATATATTTATGTTTTTTTATTTATATATATATTTATTTATTTTTTATTTATATACATATTTAATTATTTATTTATATATATATTTGTTTATTTATATATATATTTATTTATTTATATATATATTTATATATTTATTTATATCTTTATTTATATATTTATTTCTTTATTTATTTATATAGATATTTATTTAATT
>NW_026347496.1:214-391 GCF_001194135.2 Octopus bimaculoides | reverse complement strand
TGAAAGAAATGAAGCTAGTATGATCCACTGGATGTGTAATGTCAGTGTGTGTACACAACAGAGTATAAGTGCCCTGAGAGAAAAGTTAGGCATAAGAAGCATCAAGTGTGGTGTGCAAGAGAGGTGTCTGTGCTGGTATGGTCATGTGTTACATATGGATGAGGACAGCTGTGTGAG
>NW_026347496.1:0-147 GCF_001194135.2 Octopus bimaculoides | reverse complement strand
GGTGAAGCATGATCTTCGAACATTAGGCTGCACATAGGCAGTGACAGGAGACCGAGACCTTTGGAGATATGCTGTGATCGAGAAGACCCGGCAACTAAAGTGAGATTGCAGCCATGCATGTCCAGCCCAGTTAAGAGTACCCCTGAT
>NW_026347495.1:0-451 GCF_001194135.2 Octopus bimaculoides | reverse complement strand
TTTCCTCGCATACTTTTTATTATTGCTTATATTTCTTCGTTCGTTCCTGCATACGTCGCCACTCCTCTATCGCCACAGGACTTTTCTCTCCTCCTTTCTTCTTTCTTCCTCTCCTCTCTTGCCATTCTCACTCCTTTTTAAATCCTCCCCCCCCCATCCATCCTTCCCCCTCCTCTCTCTCTCTTTCTTTTCCCTAATTTTTTCTCGGGTCATACTAAGATGACTGTGATTTGACAGTGTTTTGTCTTGTTGGGGACATCTGTACTTCATTGGATTTTAGTGACAAACGCTTGTACAACACCTTTGCCACTCTCTAGGTCAAAATAGTATAATCCAGTGACAAGCGAAAGCAAGATGACTAGTACTAAGTTGACTGCAGGTTTTATATCAGAGTATCCCCACCTAGGCTTTTCCTCAAAAGGAGACTGCAAGCCAGCAGTGGTAGATCAAT
>NW_026347494.1:0-229 GCF_001194135.2 Octopus bimaculoides | reverse complement strand
AGACTCACAGACACACACGTGCGCGCGTTGCAATGGGATATTAATATATTTCGGTTTATGCATATTTATTGCACATACAATCAAGCATGTATATTCATGTGTGACCACTCATATTTCACACACACGTACAAGAAGTCAGGCATCTATATCTGAATATGTATATACATGTGTGTATACATACATACACACACATGCACACACACACACACACACACATATATATATATAT
>NW_026347493.1:1739-2434 GCF_001194135.2 Octopus bimaculoides | reverse complement strand
CGTGCCACTGGCACGAAGGCCAGTCAGGGGGTACTGGCAACGGCCACGCTTGAAGTGGTGTATTTTACTTGCCACCTGCATAGGAGCCAGTCCAGCGGGACTGGCAATGAACTCACTCGAATTTTTTTTTTCACGTTCCACTGGCTCAAATGGTACTATTTACGTGCCACCGGCATGAAGGCCATATGGCTGGTGCTCTGGCAACAATCACGCTTGGACAGTGCTCTTAATGATTTACTGGTACTGGTGCCATCACCATTTCACTTTCGCTTGCCCCAACAGGTCTTCGCAAGCCGAGTTTAACTTTCAATGAAGACGTTGGCATTGGAGCCAGTCTACAAATTTAATTTGATTTCAATTTTGATTTCACTTGCCTCAACGGGTCTTCGCAAGCAGAGTTTAGTGTCCAAAGAAGGAATGTTACGCATAAGTGGGCTGGCTACATCCCTGGCACAGGCCTTGAATTTTGGTCTCACTTGGCTTGCCAGGTCTTCTCACGCACAGCATATTTCCAAAGGTCTCGGTCAGAGGTCATTGCCTCAGTGAGGCCTAAAGTTCGGAGGTCAGCCGCATTTAAGTGGCAAATATACTTCACCTTGTCGTGCAGTTACTGTTAATACCTCGTTCAGAGATTTAACATTATATATATATATAAAAAAAAAATATATATATATATATATATATATATATATATA
>NW_026347493.1:0-636 GCF_001194135.2 Octopus bimaculoides | reverse complement strand
ATATATATATATATATATATATGTATATGTGTGTGTGTGTATGTATAAATATATATATGTTCACGTGTGTGTGTGTGTATGTATAATATATATATGTTCACGTGTGTGTGTGTGTATATATATATATTTAATACTCTCCCAAAGAGCCTGAGGAACCTGTAGGTTCCTGTAGATGTAGAGGTTTTTAAATCAAAGCTGGACCTCTTCCTGTCGAGAGTCCCAGATCAACCTACCTCACGGCAGAAGGTGCAAATGAGGGCAGCTATATCAAACTCCATTCTTCACCAATTGCCACATATTGGAGGAGGTTCTCAGTAATAAAAGTGTAGCAAAACGGTGGGGCATCAGCTTGGCCGCAGCTTTCAGCTGAAACTATAGACAAAAAAAAAGAAAAATATATATATATATATTTATATAAATATAAATATATAGGAGTTATAGGAGTGGTTGTGTGGTAAGTAGCTTGCTTACCAACCACATGGTTCCGGGTTCAGTCCCACTGCGTGGCATCTTGGGCAAATGTCTTCTACTATAGCCTCGGGCCGACTAAAGCCTGTATATATAGATGCATATCTAGGTACAGGACGTTGCAAACAAAATGTAGACAAAAAGATAAACAGAGTAGAGAAAACACAG
>NW_026347492.1:0-220 GCF_001194135.2 Octopus bimaculoides | reverse complement strand
TATATATATATATATATGTAAAGATTACTACAAACTGTAGCGTTCACTCCTGTGCGTTGATGTTGTTGTTCTTTAACCCTAGGTCAGCCCTAATCCTAATCAAGCAAACCTTATTTATAATCAGACGTTCCAGACCAAGATCATCCGTTTTTTTTAGGACCTCACCAACTATTTTGTCCAATATGTCCTTCCTTTTGGTTTTTTTCTATTTTTTAAAAAA
>NW_026347491.1:0-348 GCF_001194135.2 Octopus bimaculoides | reverse complement strand
TGAACAACTTGCGCACTTAATATATTTATAGTGATCAAATGTTTGTGCTGTACATTATTAACTCACTTCCTCTATCAAATCAACATTGTCTGTACAAGAGCATGGTGTACCACAAGTTGAAGTGATTGCAGAGAAATGTGGCAGGATGGGATTTGCTCAAACATCACAATGCACTGCTCAGTCTTGAAATCAAACCCATGATCTCATAATTCTGAGTGCAACACCCTAACCACTGGACCACACGCTCTCACTACATATGCATGCATTGCATCTAAACACGTGTGCATCTATATGCATGTATATATATTTATGAAACACACACAAAACATATATATATATATATATATA
>NW_026347490.1:0-496 GCF_001194135.2 Octopus bimaculoides | reverse complement strand
CACTGCTCTCTCACTCAATAATAATAATAATAATAATAATAATGATAACAATTTCATTGGGAACTTAAATTTGGAGTTTACAACGTGCTATCAAATCTGGTTACTGATATAAAATCTGACAATAAACTGAAAGTTCATTATCGCTCGTGAACAAATTTGTTTCCTTGAACAATTACATTCTCGCTCCACATTTCATTGTATTATATAAAGAGGATCAGGTGAACCCCACTATTTGTAATCTGTATATTTTCAATGTATTTTAATTGGATTTCAGCATATTATTTTATAAGCACTTCTCAACAATCTTATTCAACATATGTTATATAAGGTAATACGAATAGTAAACACAAAATTAATAGGTAGTTGCATATATTATTTCAAAATGCTGCAAGTTTGACAAAAACAATTGCAAATTAAAGCAGTAAAATTTTTCTCGCTCGCATTTTTGGTGAGTGTGCGAGTGATGCACTAAGAGAGAAAGAGAGAGAGAGAGAGA
>NW_026347489.1:0-542 GCF_001194135.2 Octopus bimaculoides | reverse complement strand
GATGATGATGATGATGATGATGATGATGATGATGATGGTGATGATGGCGAATCGTGAAATTAATGATGATGATGGTGATGGCCACAAAGTCAGTCACGATAAGGTGATGGCGATGACGATGATGATGATGGTGGTAATGCCGATGGTAGTGATCTCGGTGGTTCTGTCGTTGTTATTGTTATTGTGATAGTGGTGGTGATGGAGGTGAAGCTTCACAGCGATCATGGTGGCGACGATGTCGACGGCGGAGATCGCGACGGCGTTTATTGGTCTTACTAATAATGTTGTTAATAAGCGAAGCGATAACTGTGACGACGACGACGACGACGACGATGATGAAGATGATGATGATAATGATGATGATGCTGTTGTTGATGATGATGATGAGGATGATGGTGGTGGTGGTTGTGGTGGTGGCCACGGCGGCAATGATAATGTTTTATAATGACACTAATAATCGGGTTGATGGTGATGAAGATGATGATGATCATGTGACGATGACGATGATGATGATGATGATGACGATGACGATGATGATGATG
>NW_026347488.1:229-401 GCF_001194135.2 Octopus bimaculoides | reverse complement strand
TTTTTTTTATCCGAGTACTTATTCTATAGGTTTCTTTTGCTGAACTGGTAAGTCACACGGACGTAAGCGCACCAATACCGGTTATCAAGCTGTAATGGCAGACAAACATATACACAAAGACACGCACAACACATGGCTGAGTTGTGAGTTGGTGTGTGCATGCGTGTGTGTG
>NW_026347488.1:0-219 GCF_001194135.2 Octopus bimaculoides | reverse complement strand
AGACAAACATATACACAAAGACACGCACAACACATGGCTGAGTTGTGAGTTGGTGTGTGCATGCGTGTGTGTGTGTGTACGACGGGTTTCTTTCAGTTTCCGTCTACCAAATCCACTCGTTAGCCCAAGGCTATAGACGAAGATACTTTCCCACGCAGAGGCATTTGAACCCCGAACCATGTGGCTGGGATGCAAGCTCCTTAACAGCCGTATATATAT
>NW_026347487.1:0-358 GCF_001194135.2 Octopus bimaculoides | reverse complement strand
TCAGTTGCCTAGTGGCAAACATAGTGAAAAATATAATACAATTATTTTACTTACAATGTTGACCAAAGTTATAAAAAATATCCCTTTCACTAGAATTTTCAGGCAAAACAGTCCCATTTGGTGTTGTGAGATCATCCGTCTTGTTATCATTATACACTCCCATCAGACCGCTGGTTACTGTAGTGTTTTTAAAGCCTTCTGGTAAACTCACGGTTACTGCAAGCATGCGAATACCAACCGTCACTGATACATCAACACCTAGAAAGATAAGAATAATTATAACCTTTTTGGACCTTCGAAATATGATGCTGAAAAGAATTAACAGCGGAAAGTATCATAGCCATGCCAAGTAAATTTT
>NW_026347486.1:0-332 GCF_001194135.2 Octopus bimaculoides | reverse complement strand
CCCAGGACTTATTCTTTGGAAGCCTAGTACTTATTCTATCGGTTTCTCTTTGCCGAATCGCTAAGTTACGGGTCGTAAACACACCACCATCGGTTGTCAAGCGATGTTGGGGGGACAAACATAGACACACTAACATATATACACACACACACACACATATATATATATACATATATACGACGGGCTTCTTTCAGTTTCCGTCTACCAAATCCACTCACAAGGCTTTGGTCGGCCCGAGGCTACAGTAGAAGACACTTGCCCAAGTTGCCACGCAGTGGGATCGAACCCGGGACCATGTGGTTGGTCAGCAAGCTACTTACCACACAGCCACT
>NW_026347485.1:15186-15339 GCF_001194135.2 Octopus bimaculoides | reverse complement strand
CGTACATACATGCACCTATTGCATACATATTTTTTGTATGCATACATGTTTGTGTGGGTGTGTGTGTGTTGCCCATATATCGACAAAACACTTAATAAAAGTCTTAAAAACTTACTCGTCGCTAGAAGGGGACTTAACTCCTGTTGTAAACAA
>NW_026347485.1:14778-14908 GCF_001194135.2 Octopus bimaculoides | reverse complement strand
CCTGCCTTTTATATATATACAGATAACTACTCTGGGAACTTTTTGATACCGCTCCCTACCTTTTAATATTCTCATTGTCTTTAAGGCAGTGAACTGGCAGAATCATTAGCACACTGGGCAAGATGTTTAG
>NW_026347485.1:14508-14768 GCF_001194135.2 Octopus bimaculoides | reverse complement strand
GGCAGAATCATTAGCACACTGGGCAAGATGTTTAGTGGCATTTTGTCTGGCTTTATATTCTCAGTTCAGATTCCACTGAGGTTGAGATTTGCCTTTCATCTTTTTCAGGTCAATAAAATGAGTACTAGTTGAGCACTGGGGTCAATGTGATCAACTTATCCCCCATCCCCCGAAATTCCTGGCCTTGTACCAAAATTTGAAATCAATATTTTCATTATCTTCTTCATTATTCTGTCCACTGTTAGTATTCATGCAACTTT
>NW_026347485.1:14288-14498 GCF_001194135.2 Octopus bimaculoides | reverse complement strand
TCATTATCTTCTTCATTATTCTGTCCACTGTTAGTATTCATGCAACTTTTGCCCAATTAAATATATTAAATAAAATCTTTTAGATTTTAAAACTAAATGTAAATACAAATACAGATTTCACAGAAAATAGAACAAAATGGTAATCATCCGTGTTACTTATATGAAGTTCAGGAACCGAATATCTCTTCATATTTGAATGTCTGATTTCAC
>NW_026347485.1:13854-14278 GCF_001194135.2 Octopus bimaculoides | reverse complement strand
TGAAGTTCAGGAACCGAATATCTCTTCATATTTGAATGTCTGATTTCACATCCTAAACTAGGTGTGTGCTTCCGATTGACATGATATCGTTATAATATTTAAGTCATTGACAGAAAGTCGACGCCTTAGGCATCATCTATGATACATGGGTGTGATTCCTATTCTCTCTGAAATATTCCCTGTACATCTATTCACATCTAATTTTAAATTATACTTTAAAAGAAATTTTTCAATTAATCCTCATAATTTTAATTTATTTCAAGTTGTTGTTCTTGCATAAGAAAAATTACACCTTGGAATAACAAGGTAGCTATTAAATGATATGTATATGTGTTTTATATTTTCATTTCCTTCAGTTTCTCTTGGACTAATTGAGGGCGGTAGAAAATTTACCAGGAAGAATCAACCAGTAACTTTTGAATGT
>NW_026347485.1:13334-13646 GCF_001194135.2 Octopus bimaculoides | reverse complement strand
CAATGATAAGATAAGATTTTATGCAACACCATTATTCAGTAAGTACAAATATAAATCATTTGTATGTATTTTCCTGTCAATATTAATCTATTATGACCATGAAGAAAATATATTTCTATAAACACTAACTTTGAGTTACAGCCAATTCACAAAATGTTGTAACAAACAAATACTGCCAATAATGCCTTGAAAGAATGTTCATTTTAAAACATGATGATGATGATGATTTTTCTTCTCTGTAAGTATTTTATCCTATATATGTTGTTCTATCAGTATTTACGTGTTGAAAAATATATCTTTCTACTTGTACTA
>NW_026347485.1:13016-13199 GCF_001194135.2 Octopus bimaculoides | reverse complement strand
AATGGTAAAGCACTTGACTGGAAATTAAAGGGATGTGAGTTCGATTCTCATGGCTGGCTGCTGACAGATTTTTCTGCTCTGTAAGGATTTTATCTGATATATGCTGTTCAGTCAGTATTTACATGTTGAAAAGAATATATCTTCCTACTTGTACTACAATACATTTCAGCACTTCAAAAACAA
>NW_026347485.1:12709-12987 GCF_001194135.2 Octopus bimaculoides | reverse complement strand
ATATTTTAATGTTTATAACTTTCCTCCTTATATTATTCCAGTGTTACTGAAATAGCAATATTATGGCTGAGCTGGCAGAATTGTTACTGAGGTGTGAAAAGTTCTTAGCAGCATTTCTTTTGATTTTATGTTCTGAGTTCAAATGCTGCTGGAGTCAGTTTTGCCTTTAATTCTTTTGGCATCGATAAAATAAGTATCAATTGAACACTGGGGTCGATTTAATTGACTTTACTCCCTTGAAATTGATGGCCTTGTGCCAAAACTTGAAATCAGTTTTA
>NW_026347485.1:11303-11419 GCF_001194135.2 Octopus bimaculoides | reverse complement strand
TTTTACTTCACGAATTTTACTTCAGGAATTGACATATGGTGCATGAGAGAATTTGATGGAGCTGCACTCAGCTGCACTTCCTGCCGCGAAGTTGGTTCATCTGGGACACTTGACAG
>NW_026347485.1:10873-11079 GCF_001194135.2 Octopus bimaculoides | reverse complement strand
CTAGGATCTTCCAGATGTATATTATGGCATATCTTTCTCGCCTACGCTCTGAGGAATAGGTCACTTAGCTAGCAGAAATTGCCCAGTACCTTTAGAGCACTTCTTGGGCATTTGTGAAAATCCATTTCCTGTATACGCAGGAGTGGCTGTGTGATTAGTAGCTTGCTTACCAACCACATGGTTCTGGATTCAGTCCCACTGCATGG
>NW_026347485.1:9035-9364 GCF_001194135.2 Octopus bimaculoides | reverse complement strand
TCCAACCACAAATCATCATCATCATCATTTAACATCTGTTCTCCATGCTGGCATGGGTTGGATATTTGACAGGTGGCTTGGCAGAAGATTGCATCAGGCTTCACTGCCTGTTTTGGCAGGGTTTTTATGACTGGATGCCTTTCCTAACACCAACCAACTTATAAAATGAACTGAATGATTGAAGAAACAAAAGAAAGAGGCATTCAATGCATTTGACTAGGAACACGTATGTTAGTATTTAATAACAGTTTGATTTGACTCCATGGAACATAAAGTTTTGTAGTCTTGTCATATGAACCTAGCTCCTCAGACTTAGGTAATCAAATATA
>NW_026347485.1:8414-8528 GCF_001194135.2 Octopus bimaculoides | reverse complement strand
GAATCAAAATTAGATTTAATGCAAAATTGGATTCAATACATATGCACATTTTGAAAGACAATAAAAATATGTAAGAAAAATATTATAATCATAGTAATTATAATTAAATTTATG
>NW_026347485.1:8035-8348 GCF_001194135.2 Octopus bimaculoides | reverse complement strand
TTTTTTTTTTAAATAAAGTAAAATAAAATAAAATAAGATACAAAAAGGGAGAATACAGATGGGGTAATAGGGAAAAATAAGATATTTACAAACAAGTTGTAAAAGCGTGAAATTATAATAGTAATCGTGAGAGAGAGACGAAAAATAAAGACATATCAATGTGTATGCAAGTCTATATGAGCAGTAAACTATAACATAAAAATAAAAATTTAATGGATATGTTTAAAGAAATAGTAATAGGTCGAGACAAAGCATAATGTCTTTGTAAACAAAGCCACATGTATCTAGTAGAATATAATGTAAACAAAGCCAC
>NW_026347485.1:7906-8013 GCF_001194135.2 Octopus bimaculoides | reverse complement strand
CAACCGGTTCACTAGAAGAAAAAAGCCATAGAGAATTATACGTATACATATTAATATTGAAAAATGAAAAAATATATATATTACAAGAGGCTTAAAGCTGAGAGACA
>NW_026347485.1:7574-7835 GCF_001194135.2 Octopus bimaculoides | reverse complement strand
CCCAAAAAGAAAATTTAACAAAGAGAAGCAACGATCACAGACAGGACAGGCTAGTGTACTCAAAAGAGTTCTCTTACTCAAAAACTAGCCCAGGGTTGGGGAGCCAATCATAAAAGAATAAGCAAAAAAACGAATATATAAAGGAGAAAATTATTATTAATTTACAAGTTATTGAAAAACGTATACACTTAAATCAAGGATATACAGTCTTACATAGATACATACATGCACACACACACGTGCATACACTTACACATACAA
>NW_026347485.1:5000-5146 GCF_001194135.2 Octopus bimaculoides | reverse complement strand
CCATCCAAAGGAAGTCCTCGGACATAGGGTCCCTGTACTTCACCCACAAAAAAGCTGGATTGAACAACCCACATTTTTGGAGCAAAATAGCGAAGGCTTGCCGTAGGCTTTTGGGTGAGTTTAGCAAAGCCCCTTCAGCCAAAGTA
>NW_026347485.1:4729-4990 GCF_001194135.2 Octopus bimaculoides | reverse complement strand
TGAGTTTAGCAAAGCCCCTTCAGCCAAAGTAGAATCCCATTGTGAGTCATTCTCCAAAAGCCCACACTGAAAGCAGGCTGCCCGAAATGTATCATAACACACATTGTCAACAGTTCTGATATCCCGGAAGCTTTCTGGACCGACAACTTCATGAAGAAGGAGTCACAAGTAAAAACACTCCTGCTGGCTTGGGTGCACCGTGTATAGCCTCCTGAGGCAATCCGAAAACTTAATGCCTGGATACCCATCTACGTCAACCCC
>NW_026347485.1:4368-4689 GCF_001194135.2 Octopus bimaculoides | reverse complement strand
AGTAAGAGTTGTCTCCTTCGGCAGGGCAGCCAATTGGGCAGCATTATGCTCAGAAAAGTATACACGCTGACCATTCTCCAAATGAACAGTCAGCTGCATGATTGCTGGATACCTTTGGTGGAGGGAGAAACTGAAGATATGCCAAAAAGTCTCATTGCTGCTGATGTACCGCCCCGACAGGTACTCAGAAACTTAATCTCTTCCACTGGTACTTTGAAGGCCAAATACGGCAGCATCGGAGCCTTTGTTAATGTACTTACAAATTTACTTTATAGCTTTAACGGAACTGCAAAATTCAACATTTATATGGGCGTTAAAAAT
>NW_026347485.1:3848-3956 GCF_001194135.2 Octopus bimaculoides | reverse complement strand
TAGATTTGATTTTTGTCGCTAGCCAAATCAGAATGTGACCATGTGGATTTTCTCTCTTCTGCCATTCTACGGTGTACATGTCGCACTTGACTGGCCCAAAATTCTGCC
>NW_026347485.1:3511-3743 GCF_001194135.2 Octopus bimaculoides | reverse complement strand
TGTTGCCCAGGGTAAAGTTCACAGGTTATTTCCACCCACCTTGGGTTGCATGTGAACGTAATAAACAGGTCTGGACGACCATAATTTCGGACGTACGTCATTGCGTCTTGGGTTCATTTGTGCATGTACCTGGGTCCCCCCGTGTAGCTGGAGGGTAAGTTGCAGATCTTTCCCAGGCTTCAGGGATCAGCATCATTCTGGATCCCATCTCGTAGATGGATGTAGCTGTCAC
>NW_026347485.1:3379-3501 GCF_001194135.2 Octopus bimaculoides | reverse complement strand
ATCAGCATCATTCTGGATCCCATCTCGTAGATGGATGTAGCTGTCACTGCACAGGTCTCTCTGATGTGTTTTTATAAAACACAGACGCTCAGATTCAACCTTGGCAGCCATGTCCACTGCAA
>NW_026347485.1:3264-3369 GCF_001194135.2 Octopus bimaculoides | reverse complement strand
GATTCAACCTTGGCAGCCATGTCCACTGCAAACTGATGAAGTAGGTCTCGTGACCGATGCAAGTGATTGAAGCTGTTCAACCGCAGCATAAATCTGTAGGCATAA
>NW_026347485.1:2939-3079 GCF_001194135.2 Octopus bimaculoides | reverse complement strand
GTCGTAAGAGCGGTGAGTTTCACTAATCCTACGAAGGCCGCCGCCACGGCTTGAGATAACTATATCTCTGGGGTTGTGTTGGTCCCCATGAAGAACAACTGCCACCTCATTGCATGCGGGAGCATTGAAGCAGCGAGCAT
>NW_026347485.1:2815-2929 GCF_001194135.2 Octopus bimaculoides | reverse complement strand
AGAACAACTGCCACCTCATTGCATGCGGGAGCATTGAAGCAGCGAGCATGCCCCCCCAGATGGTCTCTTGTCAGCGTCAATGATGACGTTGTAGTTGGGACAGGGTGTGTTCTC
>NW_026347485.1:2701-2805 GCF_001194135.2 Octopus bimaculoides | reverse complement strand
TCTTGTCAGCGTCAATGATGACGTTGTAGTTGGGACAGGGTGTGTTCTCCAACACGCATTTGAAGCTGAGGATGTAACTGTTGTGCTCGTGCAGCATTGTTTGT
>NW_026347485.1:2567-2691 GCF_001194135.2 Octopus bimaculoides | reverse complement strand
GAAGCTGAGGATGTAACTGTTGTGCTCGTGCAGCATTGTTTGTAGGCCAACTAAGATGTCTCCATTCGCCGGGAAAGTGACTACTCGTGCTGCGGCCTGTTGATTGTAGTCAGAGATGAAATAA
>NW_026347485.1:2323-2457 GCF_001194135.2 Octopus bimaculoides | reverse complement strand
CGGACAACTTTAGCCCCAAAGGAGGTCATCTGGAAAGCGCAATTGTATATCCTGATAAGTTGAAGAAATCTGGATGACCTTGGTGCAGACCCTGCCAGCAGGTCCTTCAAAGGCTGTGGAGGGTCTTCAAGTGG
>NW_026347485.1:2120-2303 GCF_001194135.2 Octopus bimaculoides | reverse complement strand
TTGAGCAGCACATCCCAGGTGGTTCGGCTGACCATTTCTTAGCATTGCAGAACGGGAGGAGCCTTCATGAGCCAATAGGAACTTTTTGGGCTTGTAATGCCGCGAGCAGCCTCTCGCCGATGACTATTCCTCTGAAACCTACCATATCTCTGTGGAGGAGTTTCAGCAGATCGCGTAGTAGTA
>NW_026347485.1:1754-1892 GCF_001194135.2 Octopus bimaculoides | reverse complement strand
TAGTCGCATAGCTCTTTCGTCGTCACTTTCAGTGACTCTCCTGCTCAAAGTATGCAAAGAGGTTTGAGCCAATCGCAAATTACTTTCATGAGAAGTCTCATTGACCCTTCTAGCCCTCTGTGCCAACGCAGCAGCCGT
>NW_026347485.1:1430-1606 GCF_001194135.2 Octopus bimaculoides | reverse complement strand
TCTACTTAAGAAACATGCTACAAAACCCTGCTTGTGGTCTGAAAAACGGGTTGGGGTGTAGTGGAAGTCTCAGGAATTTCACCCCCCACACCCATTGATCTTTTCACCATCAATTTTTCAATGTATGGGGAAAATACGGAGATTAAGAATATGGAAAACATATTTTTAAATCTCAT
>NW_026347485.1:1212-1344 GCF_001194135.2 Octopus bimaculoides | reverse complement strand
TTCACTAATTGTTGTGTGAGAAAGTATATATAATGTCATTATAAAATATAATGTCTTTCAAAAACATCCTATATTTGAAACTATATCTCATGTTTAAAAAGAAAAAAAAGCATTTTACATTTTCAGCCTCGG
>NW_026347485.1:987-1103 GCF_001194135.2 Octopus bimaculoides | reverse complement strand
TTTTTTCACTCTTCGTAAGAAATATAACAGTCAAGTAAAGAATTTAAATATAAAAGCAAACAAAATCTAAGAAACCAAATGTGCTAGTTGCTAATTACATCGTCATTAGGTTTTAT
>NW_026347485.1:687-803 GCF_001194135.2 Octopus bimaculoides | reverse complement strand
GCGATTTTACCAAAGATCGGCCTTTTCTGTAACACCCGCACGATCATCACTACGGTGTTAGAGTTAGGTTACGGAAAAGGCCGATTTTTGGTAAAGATCGCCGAAGAAACTTTTTA
>NW_026347485.1:248-474 GCF_001194135.2 Octopus bimaculoides | reverse complement strand
TCTTTCAAAAACATTGAACCTATATGTCATGTTTAAGAATAAAAAAAAAAACATTTCACATTTTCATTTTTGATGAACGCTGACATTCTATCTTCCTTTTCTTTCGTTAGACGCTTTCTTTCTCCTCTCCCACTTTTTCTTTACTTTTTTTTTGTTCGATGCTAGCAAACAATCTGTACTCTCCCTCACTCCCTCTCTCACACATACATAAACACAATTTGTCTCT
>NW_026347485.1:136-238 GCF_001194135.2 Octopus bimaculoides | reverse complement strand
ACAATTTGTCTCTCTCCTTCACGCATATATGCATATGGTTGAAAATCGATAGTTACAGTTATACGCGGGTGCCTCTGAGAGAAAAAGTTGACGAAAATGCAG
>NW_026347485.1:0-126 GCF_001194135.2 Octopus bimaculoides | reverse complement strand
AGTTATACGCGGGTGCCTCTGAGAGAAAAAGTTGACGAAAATGCAGATAGTGTCATGATGAATGTCCTTCTAAAATTGGAGCGACATGCGTGCTAATTTGAGGATGTGCATAAACTACATTCACGT
>NW_026347484.1:0-862 GCF_001194135.2 Octopus bimaculoides | reverse complement strand
ACTTTCAAATGTTGTTGTTTGATATTTTGCTCGTTGTTTGCATATCATGTCTTGTATTATAGGGGGCAAATTGCCAAAGGTAAATGGTTTTTCTTATTTTGTTGAGGGTTTGTTGTTAGGATTGGGGTTCAGACTTTAGACTATATTAGGGTTAGCTTGGGGGTTTGTGAACGGTTTTTAGAGCGAATAGTTAGGTAAGAGATCAAAGTTTGAACTAGGGGTTAGGCTTTGTGGTGATGGGGAGGGTAGAGATTAAACAGGATCAGTACTGAAGATGAAGGTTTGTTGCGAGTGTTGATCATAGTTTAATGTTGGGTTTAGCAGTGAAAGACAGGGATGAGGGCTAAGGTTAAGGGTACACGTGTCTGTGGAGTGCTCAGCCACTTGCATGTTAATTTTATAACAACAACTTACATTAATACAGTAGGGTGTTTTGAGGGAGATTTGGCTGCTATTTCTATCAGGTTTACTTATTTTTCATTCACAGATTTGCATTTTAAATGTTATTCTGCCATTAACACAAGTTGCTTTCTCTCTCTCACATACACACCCATCTGGCTATCCTTCCATATAATGTGAAGAAATGTCAAGTGAAAAGGACACAGGGGATTTGCTTACATTGAATCGGCCTTCGGCTTTTTTCGTGAAATTGCTAAACTTGTTAAAAATATAATATTCTGTATTTATGAAACTTTCTCTCTCTCTCTCTCTCGGTCACCAATTATCGCTTTCTTTCTTTCTTCCTTTCTTTCATTCTTTCTTTCTTTCTTTCTTTCGGTCTTTTACTAAATTAAATTACTAAAGTAAATAAGATTACTAAATTAAATTCTAAATATATCAAGTGTAAAAAAACTGCTCACAT
>NW_026347483.1:0-594 GCF_001194135.2 Octopus bimaculoides | reverse complement strand
CATGTGACTTTATGGAAGTATAACCGAATGACAAAGACTTTCATTTCGCAGTTATGATGCTTGATCTTCGACCCAACTTCGTGATATTAAAGGCAGGTGTCTTTAATTCCATTTCTGAGTAAAAGAGTGGAAACTGCGCGGAGACGGAGCTCCTACTGTTGTCGGACATTTACTCCTGTTAATTCGACCTGGGATATCGTAAAGCATATCTCTGGGAGATTCAGTCATAGTATTCCAGTAGTCAAGTAATTTGATCAGACATAGACACAGCATCATCACCATCATCATGATGTGTAAAGCAGTAAGTAAAGTTCCTTTCCGAATGATATACACTTATAAGGGCTGGTTCCCCGGTTTCAATGATGTATATATATTCCCCACCCGGACGAGACAGGATTACTCATTTTTTGTTAGCTGAGTCGACTGGAATAACGTAAAATGAAGTGTTTTGCTCATAAACATAATGCATCGCCGGGTCCACGAATTGAAACCACAATCTAACGATCACTAAGCCACGCACCTCCAAGTGCTCGTGCGTGAGTTTACATGTGCGTATGTGTGTATGTGTGTGTGTTGTGTGTGTGTGTGTGTGTG
>NW_026347482.1:0-364 GCF_001194135.2 Octopus bimaculoides | reverse complement strand
GGGCTGAGATTGTAACTGTAGTAGTCTGTTGTTAGTTAAGATTGTAGTTGGGAATTTGAGGAGAAGATTTATCATTAAGAAATCTGAAAACTCTGGCTGTAATCTCCTTGTACAATTTTGATGTGTCAATATAATTTAAGTGAGTTTTATTCTTTGTTTTTTTTTTCATTTTTTCCAAACTTTACTGTTATTAAGTATCGTTATCTTAATTGTGCCAGCAGAATCGTTAGCCTGTTATACGAAATACAAAATGCTCAGTGGAATTTCATGTCTTTATGTTATTCTGAGTTCAAATTCCACCAAGGTTGACTTTTCCTTTCATCCCTTCAGGGTCGATAAATTAAGTACCAGTTGCGTACTGGGG
>NW_026347481.1:0-432 GCF_001194135.2 Octopus bimaculoides | reverse complement strand
ACTATGCTAGCAAACCGTGCAAGCATGAACGAGTGAACATCATGCCTCGAGAAACCTGAAAGCATAACCAAACTTATCTCGGCCAGTCATTCCACTACTTCCTCCTCAAGAAATTACCATGTGCGTTACAAGCAATACCGCAGAAACTTCGCGTTTACTATCAGGGAGTGAATAATTATTACAAATTAAAAGGGTAAAGGTTTATCAATTTATTAATAAATCAACAATTAATATTTTTTACCAAGCCCTCGTTCATGCTTGCACGGTTTGCTAGCATAGTCGAATTTACTACTGGAATATTATACCGATGAAGGAAATTGAGTATTGTCATTCATAATCCAGGAACGCGTCTATGATTAACTTTAAATGGTTCGTTTTCATCGTTTTTTCTTCTTGTTTTTGCCTTTGTGAGTTACAAGTAATACTATCTGT
>NW_026347480.1:0-709 GCF_001194135.2 Octopus bimaculoides | reverse complement strand
AGCTAAATCACCGTTTTTGGCAAAATCATATTTGACGAAATTTCTGCTAGGAATAACAGCTAAATCACCGTTTTTGGCAAAATCATATTTGGAGAAATTTCTGCTTTTGTCAAAATCATATTTGGCGAAATTTCTGCTAGAAATAGCAGCTAAATCACCGTTTTTGGCAAAATCATATTTGGAGAAATTCCTGCCTTTGACAAAATAATATTTGACGAATTTTCTGCTAGAAATAGAAGCTAAATCACCGTTTTTGGCAAAATATTTGGTGAAATTTCTGCTTTTGGCAAAATCATGTTTTAGCTTTTTCTGCAGGTGTTCTTAGCTTTTTTCTGCAGGTGTTCTTAGCTTTTTCTGCGGGTGTTCTTAGCTTTTTCTGCAGGTGTTCTTAGCTTTTTCTTCAGTTGTTTTAGCTTTTTCTGCAGGTGTTCTTAGCTTTTTCTGCATGTGTTCTTAGCTTTTTCTGCAGCTAAATCACCGTTTTTGGCAAAATCATATTTGGAGAAATTTCTGCTAGAAATAGCAGCTAAATCACCATTTTTGGCAAAATCATTTTTGTTGAAATTTCTGCTTTTGACAAAATCATATTTGGGGAAATTTCTGCTAGAAATAGCAACTAAATCACCGTTTTTGGCAAAAACATATTTGTAGAAATTTCTGCTGAAAAATGTGGGAGTTAAGGCCCCTATTGGTGATGGGTGTATTAATG
>NW_026347479.1:0-774 GCF_001194135.2 Octopus bimaculoides | reverse complement strand
ACTAGTATACTATATTACTCTGTATTTTGAATTTTGCCTTTTGAATTTTAGCGTCCAAACCCTTATAACGTATTTCGCTTTTCTTGTTGACATGTTTATTGATGAATTCTTTAAGGTCTTCTATGTTTAATTACCAGTTCCACTTCCTTCACCCTCCTTCATCTAGATAAGGATATGTAGATAGGTTAGTACACTTAAGTTGTAATTCGCTTAAGTTGACCACTGACCACTCACCACAAGAATATCATGTTTCATGTTTCATGTTCCAAGTCTATTCTGGCATGACACTTCTTATTTACGACCCACCACTGAGATAGACAGACACAGCTCATACATATCTATCCCTTACGACCTTTAAGATCTCTGTATCTATTCTATTTATCACTTTATCTTCTTCCACATTTAGATGTTCCTCACCACCCTTCACCAACCCATCGAAATAGCTTAGATGTAGCTTACTTGACTATCCAGTCTTTCTCTTATTACTTCCTAGATTACTCGCCCCACCGATATGACTCCCTTTATTTTTTAGTTTTTTATTTTATTTATTTTTTATTTTTTATTTTTTATTTTATTTTATTTTAAGTTTTATTTTTATTTTAAGTTTATTCTTACTTTTTACATGAATATCTGTGTATGTCTTTTTATGGTATTGTATTGTTCTTAACCACCAACTTAAAACTACACACTGAATTGTCGCAAGGTATGGAAGGTTTTCGAAGGACAGGAGAGATTATGTCCGGGTGGAGAATTATACCAGATATAGTACTATAC
>NW_026347478.1:0-266 GCF_001194135.2 Octopus bimaculoides | reverse complement strand
TTTTTAGATGCTACATTAGACATAGATAAAAGCCTTCACTACCCTTACAGAAAGCCAGAAGAAACCACATGTTATATTGGTACACTATCTAATCACCCACTCTGTATAATTAATGCTACAGTCTAGGCTGTTTCGAATAGACTATCTAAGGTATCCTCAAATGAAAATATTTTTAGTGATCATGCTCATCATTATAATCAAGCCCTTTCTAACACTGGGTACTCCCAGAAAATCTCTTTTGTTAAAAACTTAAATTGTAAACCACC
>NW_026347477.1:0-281 GCF_001194135.2 Octopus bimaculoides | reverse complement strand
ATGATAATGGTGATGGTGTTGATGGTTGATGGTGATGGTGATGATGATGAGGAGGCTGTGATAATGATGATGACAATGATGATGATGGCGGTGATTGTAGCAGTGATGTTAAGTATAATGATGATGATGGTGGTGGTAGTGGTGATAATGAGGAAGAGGAAAGGGGACGATGATAACAACGATGATGATGATGACAACAATGATGGTGATGATGATGACAATGATAACAACAACGATGATGGTGAAGGGGTGATGATGAATAAATGATGATGATGATGATG
>NW_026347476.1:0-1556 GCF_001194135.2 Octopus bimaculoides | reverse complement strand
TGCAAGAGCAAAATTAACATCAGTAGGATTTGGTACTAGAAGTTGAAGTGCCAAAACAAATACCACCACACATTTTATCTGATGTTCTAATCATTCTGTAAGTGTATCACCTTTAACAACAAGAATAATTACAATTATTGTGGATAAAAACAATATTTATGATATTGGTTTCAGATACAAATGCAAGGTCACATATTTTGCATTGAGAATGCATATGAATAAATGAAACGCAGTACTTGGTTAGGGCTAGTTTTATCAACCTTTGAATAATGAAAGGTGAATATATTCAGATG
The DNA here is from genome assembly GCF_001194135.2 of Octopus bimaculoides. Taxonomy (NCBI): domain Eukaryota; kingdom Metazoa; phylum Mollusca; class Cephalopoda; order Octopoda; family Octopodidae; genus Octopus; species Octopus bimaculoides. The sequence continues at coordinate 1,263 of NW_026347476.1, read as the reverse complement.
GGCTTTGAATCCAGAATATAAAAGAAGGTAACTATATATGGCTAGTCACTGCAAGACATGACTTTACTGATTATGCAACATTTTGACCTGGGAACTAAATACGATTTCACTTTCATCATTTGGAGTGGAAAAATACACAACTTGGTATCAGAGTTGAAAGAAATACTTTATGATATGTATTCAGGCACTTCATGTATTCAGTTCAAATCCAGCCAGTGTCAATTTTGCCTCTCATTCTTGCAAATGTCAATAGCATAAAATAATAGTGAAGAACTGGAGTTGGTGATTCTCACTAAATGTCATCTATTTGTAGTAAAAGCTTTTCGTTTGGCGGCTTATAGGTAATGAAAACTAAACAAAATCTAAAACAAGTTCTCTCATTGACTGAAAATATTTGCAGCAGAGCTACATATTATGTAGTAATATATGAGTTGACCTAAACAGCAGTAAATATATCAATGAGGCCTCTAGCTTCGCTTTGATACACTCGCCTTGCTTTGATACATTAGCCCCGTTCTGAGTTACACAGTAGAATTTCTCAGTTCCTGCCAGGTTTTGGTCAAAGACACATGTGTTCGATGTAGCTCCACATGCAATTTCTCACATATGACTCACATGTGTATTCACCTTGAAACAATATATATGGTTCGTAAACGAAGATATTTTATCACATTCTCAAAACGATGCTTCTCATTACACACATGCATACATACTGTAAATCAAATATTATGTTACTTCTTTCAGTGCAAAAGCAAAAATCAAAATTTTCTTTGTATATAAACACACATTTTTTAATCATACTACAGGCTTCCACCACAAAAGGTGAACATAGAATAAATAATATATTTATACACAAAAGTGTCTTATAGTGATTCATACTAACTGTTTTATCATTTAATAACAAGCACTTGACCAACCAACAACAGCCGCTATAAAATCTTTCTCGATTTAAGCTTGAATTATTTTAAATGATATTTCAGAATGCTTCTAGAAATTTCCATGGGAAGTTACAAAAGCCATGATATTTTTCTGATTTTAGTTAGTGGATAGGATGCCTTTTGGAAGCTATGTCACTCACACTCACATACACTCCTTGTTGAATTTTGACATTCTTGTACTCATGATATAAGACGGTATACTTCTCAATAATGACTTTCATAAACCTAATCTCTTTCTCTCATGTAGTTTTGATGGACTTGATTAGCAATATGATTCCTGTCACTTCTTTACGGACAAACTTTTAGATGAAAACCTAGAAATAAC
>NW_026347475.1:0-449 GCF_001194135.2 Octopus bimaculoides | reverse complement strand
ATATATATATATATATATACATATAGATGTTATATATATTTGTGTTATATGTATATATATATGTATGTATATATGTGTTATATGTATATGTATATATATATATGTGTTATATGTATATATATATGTGTTATATGTATATATATATGTATGTATATGTATATATATATATGTATATGTATATATATATGTATGTATATATATATGTATATATGTGTTATATGTATATATATATATGTGTTATATGTATATATATATATGTGTTATATGTATATATATATATGTGTTATATGTATATATATATATGAGTTATCACATATATATATATATGTATATATATATATGTTATATATGTATATGTTTATATTTGTATATATGTTTATATATATATATGTAAATGTTTATATATGTATATGTTTATATATGTATATATACATATATATATATATGTA
>NW_026347474.1:0-612 GCF_001194135.2 Octopus bimaculoides | reverse complement strand
TGACTTATTCACGAATATACCAACACTAGCGCCCTTGAGGGTAATATTCTCTGTGAACGCGCAAAAGCCCTTTTCAGAGTTATTTCCGTTGAATTGTTATTATCTCATATCTGATTACCCTGTTATTACGTAACATGCTTCACAATTTTAGTATACATACCTTATTAGTATTTCCTCCTATGTTCTATATACACAGGGAACGCATTAAAGCCCTTTTCGGGGCTACTTTATTTGAATTCTTACTATTGGGTAACTAATTTCATGTTATTACATAAGTGACTTCACAATTTGGGTATTCACAGAAAAAAAAAGCAAAAGAAGTAAGCAATAAAAAATAAATCTGTGAAATCTATAAATAAGTTCACTTATATCCTGAAGATCAAGTTCATATTTATCATCTTGTTTCCTGTTATGATGAAATGACTATCTCGTTGGTAAAACCTGCGACCGTTAGAGGCTCACGTGTATTCACAAGAAAATAGAAATACCGATACCTTATCAGTACAATATATCGTTTGTTGTGTAGACAACAAACAGATGTATTAGTTTAACTCTCGGGAAGTGAAGAAATCTTTAACGTTTCGAGCCTACACTCTTCCACAGAAAGGAACA
>NW_026347473.1:0-634 GCF_001194135.2 Octopus bimaculoides | reverse complement strand
TTTTGATAAGTTGATACCGAGTGAATATAGTAAAAAGACGAACCACAAAATACTTCAAACTTCTTCAAGTTAGGTGACAAATTGTTTTTTAAAACCTCTAGATATGGTAAAGTAGGCTGGGAGGAGGGTGTAATTATTGAAGAAATAGGAAGAATGTTATACCTGGTAAAAGGAGAATTTGTCGAAAATAAACGACATATAAACCAACTTTAAAAAAGATTCACGGAAACAACAGTAACTTAAAATGAAATCCCAATGGAATTATTGTACGATACGTTTGAGGTATCAACTTCGAAACAATATGAAACTACACGCTCAAGCAACAGAACAAGTTTTAAAAAAACTGAAACGCTAGAATGAATTTTAAGGGTAATAGATATTAAAACTGTGTACGGAGATTAATTTTCAAAGGAGACAAGTTAGGTGAGACTAATTCTAAAATGGGAAATGTTGTGGAAGGATTTCGAACACTCTTCTGTGACTAAAAGTGAACTGACACATTTATATTAATTAGACAACTGCCGAGTCGTCAATAGTTCATTGTGAGCAGTTGATTGGTAGGGGACATTGAGTCTCGCGTAATTGTAATCGTAATGTGTCATGTAAAGACTTTGTTTCCCATGCTTAATCAATT
>NW_026347472.1:0-386 GCF_001194135.2 Octopus bimaculoides | reverse complement strand
AAGTTCAGAGAGCTCTTACCTCTGCAGGTGACAAAGGGTCTCTCTCTCAGAGTAAAAGGCAGACAGTATGACACATGTGTACGAACAGCTATGCTTCATGGCAGTGAAACATGGGCCATGACTGTTGAAGACATACGTAGGCTCGCAAGGAATGAAGCCCGTATGCTCGATGGATGTGTAATGTCAGTGTGCATACTAGATAGAGCGTAAGTACCTTGAGAGAAAAGTTGAACCTAAGAAGCATCAGTTGTGGTGTGCAAGAGAGACGATTGCGCTGATATGGTCATATGGCGAGAATGGATGACGATAGCTGTGTGAAAAAGTGCCACTCCTTAACAGTTGAGGGAACCTGTGGAAGAAGTAGGCCCAGGAAGACCTGGGATGAG
>NW_026347471.1:0-216 GCF_001194135.2 Octopus bimaculoides | reverse complement strand
TACATACATACATACATACATACATGAATGCAGGCATTCATACATACACATTTACATACATGAACGCATGCATACACACATATATCACGCATTCATGCATTCATGCATACATACATATATGCATGCATCCATACATACATACGTGTATATACACACACGTACATACATACATACGTACACACATCCATACATACATACGTGTATATACACACACGT
>NW_026347470.1:0-549 GCF_001194135.2 Octopus bimaculoides | reverse complement strand
GCTGTCGTGTGGTACACGGCACAGATCTCAAAGAGAAACTGAACCAAGACAAATTTGCTGGGTATGATGTCGGTCTATTTATAGCGAATTATCGGCTCACCAGACATCAGAAAAATACTATATCACGTGACCTTATTAAGGGCTGTGATTGGTCAGTTTGCGTTCTGGCGGGAACGGTTCGAAGAAGTTGCCGCTTCGAATAATGATCAGTCACGTGATGACAAGGAGATGGGTTCTCCGCTACGCTCGCGCTTGTTTATGTTTAAATGAGAAGAATGGCGATAGGTAGTTTCACTACATATATATATATATATATGTATGTATGTATGTATATATATATCATCATACGATGATGATGATATATATATATATATATACATACATATATCATCATCGTTGTTGTTTAACGTCTGCTTTCCATGCTAGTATGGGTTGGACAATTTGACTGAGGACTGGCGAACCAGATGGCTGTACCAGGCTCCAATCTGATCTGGCAGGATTTCTATAGCTGGATGCCCTTCCTAATGCCAACCACTCTGAGAGTGTAAT
>NW_026347469.1:0-443 GCF_001194135.2 Octopus bimaculoides | reverse complement strand
CACACACACACACACACACACACATATATATATATATGCATACACATACACACATACAAAACACTTCTTTCAGTTTCTGTCTATCAAATCCACTCACAAGGCTTGGGTCATCTTGGGGTTATAGTAGAAGACACTTGTCCAAGTTGCTATGTAGTGGGACTGAACCCAAAACCATGTAGTTGGAAAGTAAGTTTTTTTACCACACTGCCATGAAAAATATTGAAGAAAAGATATTAAGTAGTCAAGGGAGATATTTTTCCATCTCTAAAAACTAATATTTTTAATGATTGCCTTCTAAATATGAAGGAACAAGAGAAGATTTTTTGCCAAAATATTTTTCCCTTACAGAAGATAAAAAAGCTGTTTGCTGTATTTTGTTTGTTGAATGACACTGAAGAATGAATTTTATTTTTTAAAAGAATTATTGTTTACATTTACAAAAC
>NW_026347468.1:1307-1939 GCF_001194135.2 Octopus bimaculoides | reverse complement strand
TATATATATATATATATATATATATGTGTGTGTGTGTGTGTGCATACTATATGTATCTCTGTGTGTGTTATGCGTGTGTATGTGTGTGTAGGAGTACGTGTGTGCGTGTATGTGTGTGTCTGTGCGTGTGTGTGCGCCCACGCGTGTCTGTGTTTAATGAAAGTAAAAATACAATTTCAAATGATGTACAAACTTTCTGTTTTTGCTTTTTTTCCCCCTCTTTTGCTAACGATGACGATTATAATGAAGATCATGTTTATGATGATGATTGTTGTGGTGGTGGTGGTGGTGGTGTTGGGGGTGGTGGTGATGAGGATGATGATGATGATGATGATGATGATGCTGATGATAACCTTCATGAACATGTACTGGTACTAATGAAAATCGCGTTGGAACTTTCGTTGGATGCAACGATGACGACGAATTTCCACGCCAAGAATAACAGAAATAATGATGGAAACAAAGACACAAATAAACTGCACAGATGCACCACACATATGAGTATCTATATATGTATATACATCCATCTATGTATAATGTATTCATATATAATATGATAATATACTATGTGTGTGTGTGTTTGTATATATATATATATATATATATATATATATATATATATATATATATAT
>NW_026347468.1:0-438 GCF_001194135.2 Octopus bimaculoides | reverse complement strand
TATATATATATATATATGTATATATATAGACAAATAACTAAATAATAATAACGATAGAAAACAAAAGGCATCAAAACAAAACGGAACGACACTAAAAATAACAAAAAATAACAAGAGAAAACTAAAAAAAAACAAACATATAGAATGAAAAGAAAATGGCGTAAGATTGATGCGTTTCTCTGTTGTGTGTTGTAGTAAAAATATCAACTGCAAGTTATGATTGTTTTCCATTGTTTGACTAATAATCACATCCACACATACACACGTTCGCTTACACAAACCTCCTCTTATCTCATTCTCTTCTCTTTCTGTATCTCTTTCTCTCTCTCTCTCTGACTGGCTGTCTTATCTCTCTTACACACACACTCTCTCTCTTTCTCTTTCTCTTTGTGTCTCTGTATGTCTATCTGTCTTTCTATCTCTGAATATCTCCCCCCC
>NW_026347467.1:150-328 GCF_001194135.2 Octopus bimaculoides | reverse complement strand
CTTACCATGATACTAAATTGAATAAACACAGCAACTTTCTATTTGGTTTCCCTTTTAATATCGTTTTCTTAACATATACTCAAGTATACATTCTATGGAATTTCTCTCTCTTCACACATTTTTCCATTTGCAAACACACACAGATATACACACACGTGCACGCACAAACTCTCATATT
>NW_026347467.1:0-140 GCF_001194135.2 Octopus bimaculoides | reverse complement strand
GCAAACACACACAGATATACACACACGTGCACGCACAAACTCTCATATTACACATTACACATACACACAAACACACTCATACATAACAATTCACACACATGCACACACGCAAAAATATATATATGTTTGTGCACACACAC
>NW_026347466.1:0-235 GCF_001194135.2 Octopus bimaculoides | reverse complement strand
AGATAGATAGATAGATAGATAGATAGATAGACATGTATGTGTATGTATGTATGTATGTATGTATGTATAATACATGTATATGCGTGTGTGTTTGTGTGTATGTATTTATGCATATATAAATATATGCACGATTACACACACACACACACACATGTATGTATGTATGCATGTATGTATATACGCATGTATAAACACTTATGAATAGACATACATATTTATATATATATATATATAT
>NW_026347465.1:0-390 GCF_001194135.2 Octopus bimaculoides | reverse complement strand
GTTAGTTGGTGTTTCCTTGTCTTATTGTTGTTGTTGTTTCTGTTACTGTTCGGTCGCTTGTTGTTGTTGTTGGTGGTGGTGGGGGCCCTCCGCTTCCGCGGGGACCATGTCGCAATGGCGGCTGTCGCTTGTGTGTGTGTGTATGTAGCACGCCTTTCATATCGTTATCTTCTATGTTGGACTTTGTTTTGTTTTATTATTTTTTTTACTTGTTTCATTGACTAGATTGCGGCCATGCTGGAGCACCGCCCTTAATCGAAAAAACTTATTTTTTGTAAACCTAGTAATTGTTCTATCGGTCTCCTTTGTCGAATCGCTAAGTTACGACACAGGTGCAGGGATGGCTGTGTGGTAAGAAGTTTGCTTCCCAACCACATGGTTCTGGGTTCA
>NW_026347464.1:0-584 GCF_001194135.2 Octopus bimaculoides | reverse complement strand
CCATGTGCATTGCATGACCAGACCAGTGCAGCCATCTCTCTTGCACACTACATCTGATGCCTCTTATACCCAATGTTTCTCTCAAGGCACCTACACTCTGTTGTACATGGACACTGACATTGCACATCCTGCAGAGCATGCTGGCTTCATTTCTTTCACACCTTCACATGTCCTCTGTGGTCACAGCCCATGTTTCACTGCCACTCAGCATAGTTATTAGTACACAGACATCATACAATCTGCCTTCCTCTCTGAGAGAGAATCCCTCTTTTACTAGCATAAGTAGAAGTTCTCTGAACTTTGCCCATCCCATTCTTATTCTAGTCACTATGCTCTCACAGCATCCACCTCCACTGTTGACTTGGTCACCTGGGTAACAGAAGCTACCTAGCATTTATAAGGATCCCTCTGGGCATTTGACAAAGTCTGTTTTCTGTACTTTCCAGTCTGTACTGTACCTGCACCCCTGTCATACACAAAGACTATTTTCTCTGTTAAGCTTCCTCTGACATTACTGCATTTCTTGTTTCCACAGCTTGCATGGGGTACGCTTTATGGAGTTTCTACCTTCACCTTTTCTACAT
>NW_026347463.1:0-509 GCF_001194135.2 Octopus bimaculoides | reverse complement strand
TGTGTGTGTGTGTATGTGTGTGTATGTGTGTGCGTATAATTAGAATTAGAGTAAGGAAGAAAGCAGCTTTGTATAAATCATTTTAGGCCTATTTTTTTAAATAATACCTTTAATTCTATATGCGTATCTATATCTGTACATCTACGTATTAAAAATTGCTTCATATTCATGTGTGTGAATGTATGTATGTGTATGTGTACATATTCGCGTATATCATTTCATTTCGTTTACCATTTTAATTATTGCTTTAAAACAAGGAAATGATGTGTTCTTGCTGGAGGTCATTTTCCCTATATTTCATTAGTTTTATTTTTTCTCCATATATAAATGTTATATATTTTTTTTTTTGTATGACGTGGATTTAACGCATTTTTTTAACTTCCATCTCATTTCGGTCATAAAAAATGAAATAAAAAAAGACAAAAAAAATGGTGTGACAAAATGGGAGGACATAAATCAATGTCTTGGATATTTTTGTATTACCCTGGTCTTCTATGGTGTGTCAGTGT
>NW_026347462.1:0-389 GCF_001194135.2 Octopus bimaculoides | reverse complement strand
ATGATGATGATGTTCCACACATTGAAATGGATTGGATAGTTAGGGTTAGGGTTTGATGAGCCTTAGAGCTTTGTCAGGTCCCAATATTACCTTTGTTCTGCTGCCTAAAGCAAGATGCCCTTCCAAATGCCAGCCACTCTCCAGTCATCATCATCCTCATCATTTAACGTCTGTTCTCCATGTTGGCATGGTGGGGTTGTCAAGATGGTTTAACTGGAGTTAGTAAAGCCAGGAGCTGCAACACCCTCCATTGTCTGTTTCCGCATGTTTTCTACAGCCAGAGGCCCTTCCGAATGCCAGCCATTTAACAGAGAGTTTAGGGTATCTTGTTACGTGTCCCTGGCATTGACCATGACTACCATTTCACTTAGCTTAGTGTGTCTTCTGAA
>NW_026347461.1:0-680 GCF_001194135.2 Octopus bimaculoides | reverse complement strand
TGGTGGTGGCGACGGTAGTGATACAGGTGCTGGTGGTGGCAGCGATGCAGGTATTGAAGAAAATCGAACCATTTGGAGCAAGATTTGACAGTGAGATCTAACTGAGCCGAATTTATACGTGAGATGTGTGTGGTTGGGTGGGAAGGGGTCTAATAAAAGAAAGGGAGTCAAAATAGGAAATATAACAGAAAGAGAGAAAGAAAGGGAGAGACAGAGAGGGAGACGGAGAACGAACTCGTACAAAAACAACCAAGAAAGAAAACGATTAAAAAAACAAAACCCAAGATAAAAGAATTAAACATGGCTTTTTTGAATTGCTCCACTATATTGACTTCTCATTTTCAAACGTCTGTCAACTGTGAAATCAAAACAATAAGCTGGTTTCCATTTCGTGCATCTTCGCTTCATTTCGTTTTCAATTTGATCTTTTTTCTGTCAAACTGATTGTGTGTCGGTCGTTTTTCCTGCAGGCGACATCTTAACGACCAGGTCGTTAGGCATCAAACAGGGCAGACGACATACGCCACACGTCCATGTCATGCCACGTCATGGCTACGTTACATCCACACCATCTGACGTCACGCCGCATCGTGTCGACGTCATATCATTCAATACAGTAATCCTGCACCATATCGCGGATCACCTATCGCGGTTTATTATTTAAGCTTACGTCGATTCCT
>NW_026347460.1:0-257 GCF_001194135.2 Octopus bimaculoides | reverse complement strand
TTATTATTATTATTATAATTATTATTATTATTATTATTATTATTATGGCTACGAGCTGTCGGAATCGTTGTCACGCCGAGCAAAACGCTTAGCGGCATTTCGTTGGCCTTTAGATTCTTAGTTCAAATTCCGCCGAAGTTGACTTTGCCTTTCATCCTTTCGAGGTACCAATGAAACACTGGGGTCGATGAAGTCGACTTAATCCCTTCTTCCAAGTTTGAGGCCTTGTCCTTCCAGGCGAAAGGATTATTATTATT
>NW_026347459.1:0-269 GCF_001194135.2 Octopus bimaculoides | reverse complement strand
TACATTCGCTGCTTTCTTCCAAGGAATTTGATGCTCTTAGCATAGTTTTTCCTTAGGACTGGCAAGATTGGAGCAATCTCGAGTATAACGATCTGAAATTGCAAAGATAATCTGCAACTCGACTGATGAAAGAAAACTCCGAATGACCTGTCCTTGTTTTCTTTGTATCGTCAATCTGCTTGTTTTGCGTTCTTGTCCCATGTTGTATTATATATATATATTTATATATATGTGTGTGTGCATATATGTATGTGTGTGTATATATATAT
>NW_026347458.1:0-373 GCF_001194135.2 Octopus bimaculoides | reverse complement strand
ATATATATGTATATATGTATATATTTATACATATATATACATACGCACACACACATATATACACAATATATGTAGATGTGAGGTCAGGTATTGAAATTTCGCATTATGTAACAGCTTCGACAGATATGAAGGGGAAACTGACGCGAACAGCTACTACATATATTTCGATACTCATCTGCTTATTTGATAGCGCATGTGTGCCTGTATACTATGGAAACAGATTTCATATTTATGAAATGTATACACCTATCTATCATCGCACTTCCCATCTCCCTATCTTTTTATTAATCTATCAATCTATTTGTGAATGTCACACCTTATGCGTGTGTGTGTGTAGATATATGTGCACATATATATATATATATATATATAA
>NW_026347457.1:0-643 GCF_001194135.2 Octopus bimaculoides | reverse complement strand
TCTATATCTATCTATCGATATATCTATATATGCATACACACGCGCGCGCGTGCATATATATTTGTTAATAGGCAATATCAGAGTGAAAAGGTATGCATTCATGACACCACCTTTTCGAGAAATTGAAACCAAGAATGCATACCCGATTATCTATTATCTAAGATGCATGCCTTCACATATGTACCCACATGGATAGGTACAAATCATTTCATGTGTTTCTGTAGATATATATCTATATCTATCTATCGATATATCTATATATGCATACACACGCGCGCGCGCATATATATTTGTTTATAAGTATGTATGTATATACGTATAACTATTATTTAAAAATCACAGTATATATTTTTATGAGCTACTAAAAGTTTCATGTGATAAAAACAACTCAAACAGCATTTTATAACATGTCTGGTGCCACAGTTCTTTATTTAAGAGATGAGGAATTATGTACGTTATTTTAAATATGACGGATTTTTCTCTTCATCTTGTTTGTTGTAAACTTCAACCTTTCGGCTAATATACCCTCCAGCCTTCATCAGGTGTCTTGAGAAAATTTCGAACCAGGGTTCTCATTCCTATGATATTTTTCGATGATATTATTATTATTATTATTGTTCAGTAGTTTTATTTTTATAACGTG
>NW_026347456.1:0-339 GCF_001194135.2 Octopus bimaculoides | reverse complement strand
TGTATACCTAATTTCTCAATTTCTCAGCATGAACAATCAAGTATATTGCAGTAAAATAATCCGTGACGTTCAGAGAACAGAACAGTCCGAAATCTATTAGTAAATATTTTTGTGGAAGTTTACTTCGCGTGACGTTTGTAAAAGTATTAGTCGGTAACTTTAGAGAAGAGTCTGAATAAGTGATGGGTGGTTCATACATACATACACGCATACATACATACGTACATACATACGTATATATATATACACATACATATATACACGCACATATATGTATTGTACTTCTGACCATATATATGACGTTATATATATATATATATATATATATATATATATATA
>NW_026347455.1:0-306 GCF_001194135.2 Octopus bimaculoides | reverse complement strand
GATGAAAGGCAAAGTCGACCTCGGTGGAATTTGAACTCAGAACGTTAAGAATGTCAATGCTATTATTGACAATGACGTCGATTTTTCATCCTGTTATGCTATCGTTGGACAATCTGATGATGTCTTAGCAGGCCGAAACATCGAATTCTCTATCAATACTCTTCTCGAGTCTGTCTGTCTGTTTGTCTGTCTATCTATCTATCTATTCACACACACATATATATGAACACATACATACACACACACACACACACGAAATACTCACACACACACATATTGCACACACACGCATACATACGTTTGTAT
>NW_026347454.1:0-307 GCF_001194135.2 Octopus bimaculoides | reverse complement strand
CTGTAATTATTGGGGCCCTGGGATATGTAACACACTGCCTAAATAACAATTTTTTTAGAAATTAGGCTTCTCAAAACCAGAAAGGAGAAAGCTAATTCAAAGACTACAGATCCAATCCATCACTGGAACTGTAAAAATCTGTAAAACTTTCTGGAAGTTTATCATTTAAATATATATGAGCATGGCTAAATATGCAAGTATATGCATGAGAATAAATACATAAAGCAAAACATACAAATCTGCACATATGCATATATACATATATACATACATACATACTTACATACATACATACATATATATATAT
>NW_026347453.1:0-289 GCF_001194135.2 Octopus bimaculoides | reverse complement strand
ATATATTTATATGGCGTAACTACAAATAGATGCCTCCACTCCCACCTCGAATTAGTTGTCTCATAACTTCCAGGAAAATGAATAATTTTAACGGAATTTTTCAACAAATACCATTTAAATATTGTAGATTCAGAGTATATAGGGATGTGTTTTAAAAAATTTTTTCGAAGGATTGGTCAGAGGAGGTTTAGAAAATTCATGCGACCCAACTTTTTTCTGTCATAGCTTTCAAGAAAATGGGTATCTTTTAATGAAAGTTTATACAAATACTTTTCAAATGGCATAGATT
>NW_026347452.1:0-401 GCF_001194135.2 Octopus bimaculoides | reverse complement strand
TTAGGAAAGCTCATAGGATTTTAGAAATTCATTTTTTTAAAAAATCATGGTATTATCTTAGAGCATATTTACAATTCGATATTATATATTTTGAACTCTGTTAAATCATTAATGTAGCTCTAATGAGTGAAATGTAGTAAATTGTTATGGATAGAAATCTCGCCCTTTCCAAATTTTTCGAAACGATCGTAAGAATGTGTACGCATTAAAGACTCATTTGAATTCTTCTCTTAAATTCTAACATAGTCATCGATTCGTAAAGTTAGATTGATTACACTAAACGTATTAATGCAGGTACATTTATGTATTATATGCTTTCATGATTTGTATGTTTATCGTTCATTTGTTTCTGTATATGTAGTGATTTAACTTGATAAAGGGACTTGAACTCGAAATCTGTT
>NW_026347451.1:0-293 GCF_001194135.2 Octopus bimaculoides | reverse complement strand
ATATAAGCAATAATAAATCTCTGAGTGAGGTATACACAGTAGCTGCACGACATCATGAAGTATATTTGCCACTTAAATGTGGCTAACCCTTAAAGGCGAATGCTGCTGTAGCTTGTAGCCCCAGGAAGATGCCTCCTTCAGCTGGCTATTGACACACTTTCAGTGCCCTATCAACCCAGTATGCAACTGGTGTTTATTTTATCAACCCCTGAAAGGGGTTGATAAAGCATGGTGTCTTCCTGGGGCTACAGTAGCATCCACCCTTAAGGGTTAGCCACATTTAAGTGGCAAAT
>NW_026347450.1:0-229 GCF_001194135.2 Octopus bimaculoides | reverse complement strand
CTTTGAAAAGGAATTCTGATCCTTCTAGAAGGTTTGGGCATGTTGCACAACTTGGTCGACCACATTTCTTCACTTTTGCGTCCGTTATTATAGAACATAATTTTGCCTTTGTGAGTTTCTTTTTCAGTGATTTCGATTGTTTGTGGCATTATATACGTACATAGACAGACAGAAAGTTTGATATACAGACAGATAGATAGATAGATAGATAGATAGATAGATAGATAGA
>NW_026347449.1:0-218 GCF_001194135.2 Octopus bimaculoides | reverse complement strand
CACACACACACACACACGTGTGTGTATGTGTATCTGTCTGTATGTAGGGTATGTCTGGACTAGCCACCCGACTAGATAATGATGACGATAATGTATGTTCATAAATATGTTTATGCACACATCATATACACAGACTCATACATACACACACGCATACACTCACAAACATACATACATACGCATACACACACATGCACACGCTCACACACAAATACACA
>NW_026347448.1:0-867 GCF_001194135.2 Octopus bimaculoides | reverse complement strand
TAGTTATCGTTTGGTCTGGTTTAAAAAATACCAAGTGGACTAAATTTTTCTTATCCCACCAAACAGATAACAACACCTTACGGAGTTGAAAACGTTCTTAAATATGAGATGCAGGTGTTTCTTTCCCTACTCACTGTCGTCATTGAATGACTAAATCGAAACTTCTCCGGTACTTTCTCCGTAAATACGACGAGGTTTTTTTTCAACAGGAGTTATAGGACTCCTTGTCGAGCTCTACAGATCTTCCAGGACGAGATATCTCTTCAAGGCTCTCGGTCCCGGCTCGGAATATCTAGAACTACCGTTGACACTCTCTTACGTTTATTGTCTGATCCCCATATACTGCTTTGATATTCTTCTCCCTATTCCATTGCGTTGTTGCCTTTATTGAACTCATAAAGTAAAATAAGCCGCATATGCTCCTTTGTCATTTCCATTATAGCTTTAAAAAATAACTCTTAAAATCAAACTGCACTCTTCAAAACTTGCACTAAGTATAATGCCAAAGTAAAGTTACTCTCTGCTTTATAACAAGTTGATTCAGGTAGTTTATCCCGCCCCTCTTCAAATTTTATTTCATTCGATTAAAGATACTGCATTATTTATGGTATGACGCAATGGATTGCTAATATTAAGTTGAAAGATTTATATTAGGGAAGAGATGAATAATAACAACGGAGAAGAGGACAAATAACTATACAATGACATAAAGAAATACTACTACTACTACGACAAGTAGTAGTATTAGTAGTAGTAGCAGGAGATGAGGAAGAACAGAAGGGACCAGATGAAAAATAAGAAGAAAAAGAAGCAGAGGAAGTAGAAAGAGGAATAGGTGGAAGAGGTGGAAGGAGAGAAAGGAAATTG
>NW_026347446.1:0-247 GCF_001194135.2 Octopus bimaculoides | reverse complement strand
ACAAACACAGACACAAAGACACACACATATATAGATATATACATATACACGATGGACCTCTTTCAGTTTCCATCTACAAAATCCACCCACAAGGCTTTGGTCGGCCTTAAGCTATAGTAGAAGACACTTGTCCAAGTTGCCAAGCAGCGGTACTCAACTCGGAACTATGTTGTTAGGAATCAAGCTTCTTACCACACAATGACGCATATATATATATGCATATATATACATATATATATATACATAT
>NW_026347445.1:0-231 GCF_001194135.2 Octopus bimaculoides | reverse complement strand
ATATCTGTCTGTATGTATGTATAATATCAAACAGTGTCCAATCTAATTTATTCATTAAATATATATATTTTTTGGCTCCCTTATTTTGTTTTAGATAATGTCATTACATTTTTTTTTTAAATTCTGTTTTTTGGTTTATTTAGTATATTCATTTCATGATATATTTTCATTATTTAGTGTTTTAGTTGTTGCTGTTCATACATTACTACATACATACATACATACATACAT
>NW_026347444.1:0-270 GCF_001194135.2 Octopus bimaculoides | reverse complement strand
TAATAAGTCACACCCGGACAACGTCGGGTTATACTGCTAGTTATATATAATTTGAACATTGATTTTCTTCTTACATTTGACTTCCACTAGATATATCTTTTTCCAAGCCTTTAAGCTTTTATTTAATTCACATATCGCTCTATATTTCTCATTTATTAGTTTTCTGCTTATTTCTTTCCTTTACCCCTCCTCTTTCTATAGGCTACTTTTGATGTTATATCCTCTAATGGTTTTTAAAAAAACTTAATAGCGTTCCGTTCATCATTATAC
>NW_026347443.1:0-210 GCF_001194135.2 Octopus bimaculoides | reverse complement strand
TTCGAGCGGAATTTGAACGTACGTGCGTCCGTTCGGCATCCATCTGCACCATTCGAGCGGACTTCGAACGTACGTCCGTCCTTTAGGCGTATTAGGCCTCCCACTGCACCGTTCGTGCATAATTCGAACATACCTGCGTCCATACGTCCTCATTCTGCAGCGTTCGAGCGGAATTCGAAAGTACGTGAGTCCGTTAGGCTTCTCTCTGCA
>NW_026347442.1:1621-4443 GCF_001194135.2 Octopus bimaculoides | reverse complement strand
TATCATTGTGATAAATGGCCCATTACATTTTTCAAGACTCCGAGAGTGTTTAAGGAAAAGATTGGAATCATCCTTTGAATAAATCCCTGATCAGAAAGCTTGCAAAAAGCGCAGGATTAGCTGAAGTGGAAAAGATTATGATCGAGTCATCTTGAGCTCATTCAGCTTCCATCCACACAGTTTCTCTCCACCCGATTTCGTAGCAGAAACTTGATCAATCCGAGGATATAGAGGGAGACATTTGTCCAAGATACTGCGCAATGAGATAGAACTAATAAACCCTTTATTGTGGAACGAACTTTTTAACCACGTGGCCATGAAAGCACCCATAATAATGTTTTCTGTAATAAGCACAAGGCTTAAAATTTTGGGAGAGGGATTTAGTCAACACCATTAGTCCCCTGGTACTTATATCGATCCTGAAAGAAACAAAATCAAAGTCGACCTCTGCGGTATTGCAACTCATAACGTAAAGACGGACGAAATGCCACTAAGGATATAATCCGTATACTTCTGTAACAACATCAGATGCGAAAGAATCCACGATTGTAAAACATTCTGTTTTAAAAAGAGAGAAAACAGAGAAGGATTGGTTTATTGATTGTCAACTTACAAATTGTTTATAATGGTTTCTACTTTAGGCACAAGGCCTCAAATTTGTCGGGAGGGGACTAGTCGATCACATCGACCCAGTGTTTCGCTGGTACTTATTTTATCGACTTCGAAAGGATGAAAGGCAAAGTCGACCTCGGCGGAATTCGAACTCAGAACGTAAAGACACGACAAATTGTTTATAATGTTTCAACTCGCATATCAATGCATAAAAAAAGCCCTATTGTGGCTACGATTATGGCGAAGTCGTACACACACACATACATACCACACACACACACACACACACACACACAACTAACACCACATACACACACATATCGGAAAATGTATAATTTGTAATGTTAACCATCTCCGAGTTACCATCAACAATACTTGATCTATTGCTAGTGTCGGGGTTGTTAACTACAAGTCAACATTCCTTGAGCGCGCCTAAAATCAAGGGTGTTTCACCCATGATCATTCCGTCATTCTCTTGAGCTTTGAGTACGTAGGAACTCATCATCCAATGTAACCGTAGATCATAATTTCTAGAAGATTTCGTAGCTAACCGTAACAGGTTTAACGCTTATGTAGGGTAAACCCTTCGTCGCCAAATGATTTATAAATGAGGCAGATGTTATCACATTCTGTCTGCTGCTTACGCTGATAACAAACAGCCTTCATCGGCGAGTTAAGCTGTTCGTACCCTCTCATAAACACCGAGTTTTATATGTGGCCAAAGCAATTTATTCTAAATTGTTTGGGTCATAAATAAATAAATAAAAAAACGACGTCTTCTTACTCTATACGAACCTGCGTATGCTTTATTCATTCAACTTGCTCCATATGAAAAAATAAATGGTCTTATTTATGTAAAGGAAGGGTCAAGTGTTGTATTAACCCTCTGTTAAAATACAAACTCGGCAACAGATATCGACGACACAAGTAATAGTGTTAAAGCCGACTGTGCCCCGATGCATTCAGAAAATGAAACATATTGCTTTGTTATGTATTAATGGAGGTGCAATGGCCCAGTGGTTAGGGCAGTGGACTCGCGGTCATAGGATCGCGGTTTCGATTCCCAGACCGGGCATTGTGAGTGTTTATTGAGCGAAAACACCTAAAGCTCCACGAGGCTCCGGCAGGGGATGGTGGCGAAAACCCTGCTGTACTCTTTCACCACAACTTTCTCTCACTCTTACTTCCTGTTACTGTTGTGCCTGTAATTCAAAAGGATCAGCCTTGTCCCACTGTGTCACGCTGAATATCCCCGAGAACTACGTTAAGGGTACACGTTTCTGTGGAATGCTCAACCACTTGCACGTTAATTTCACGAGCAGGCTGTTCCGTTGATCGGATCGACTGGAACCCTCGACGTCGTAAACGACGGAGTGCTAACAAAAACATGTATTAATAAGGACTTCTGCTTTAAAATAACACCATTGTTAACGAAAGAATAATTTTTAAGCCTTAGCCTTTTCCCGAGATTACAAGAGATAAGATATGAAATGGAAAATTGTTTAAAGCAGAATAGAAATTGGTTTGAAGGTAAGGCTTTGTGGGCTTTTAATGCGAAACCTAGGACTTTGGATTACTCATCTAAAATATGCTAAAAATACTAACTATCCTATTCTAAATTGTACTGAATTATGATTTAGTATTTTTAGCACAGATACATCTTGGATTAAAGGGAAAGGAAGTGGAAATTTGTGACGTCTCAACCAATTCATAAATTTGTCGACGCACTGTAAAAGGAATGACTCCGCAGAGTGATCGGAAATGTGAATAGTCTGTCTGGTTACCAAATCTGAAAACATTTTTTTACATATAGCTTCCCAAATAACTCTTACAGTTTGGTAGTGGTGGTGGTGGAGGTCATCCTGTGCTGCAAGTACTACCGCTTCTACATTATCTGAGACTATTCTTGTGTCCATATTCCATACTCTAGCTATCTTAACTTAGTGTTCATTAAGATTGGAGAGCTTTCTGAACCGTTTTAAAGGTGCGATTTCATTCGAGATGTTTTTTTTTTTAAACAAAACCATACTAACTAATGCATAGACCTTAGTACTTAATAAACATATCTGGTACCCGCTTTAATATTTCTTCGTAAATCTATCTATCTATATGTATATGTGCACACATATACACAAACACAAACATATATATACATATATATATGTATATATATATAGATATATATACAAATATATATATTCATATATATA
>NW_026347442.1:0-656 GCF_001194135.2 Octopus bimaculoides | reverse complement strand
ATTATATATTTAAAAAAATTGAATAGAAATGGCTTTTCTGATAATTTTTCCATTTTTTAAAGATATTTGTAAGATATTTGGATATTACAAACGGTAAAGTACAAAAAAGAATAACTAGTAAATGGTATAAAATGACTACGCACGTTTCGTAGCTATATTTTTAAATAGGAAACTAATAAAACCAATTCAATTAATAATTCGATTAATAATCAAATCGATCTACAGTCTCAAAAATATAGTTACTCGTCAGGTCTATATATATGTATGTATGTATGTATGTATGTATGTATGTATGTATGTATATGTACTAGAAAATATATTAATTGGTGAAATGTATAGTTAGATATTTCGCTGTAATACAGAAAGTTGGAAATGGAATGTGAGGGAAAACGTATGTGTGTGAAAATGCCATGGAGAGAAATATGTCGGCTAACTAGATAGGCAAGTACACAACTGGTAAGCAGACACAGAAACTGGTAAATAGTTAGTTATAATAAATGAAGTAGATAATGTTGTTACTCTTGTGTGGGTCTTAGTAGATCAGATTGAGTAATCTTATGGTATGCAAGTAGTTGACCAAAGGATGAAGCGCAATACACAGACCAAGCTTATCTGTGTGTGTGTGTGTGTGTGTGTGTGTGTGTGTGTGTGTGTGT
>NW_026347441.1:0-309 GCF_001194135.2 Octopus bimaculoides | reverse complement strand
GTATTTATATTTATCAACCCTGGAGATATGAAAGGCAAAGCTGACACTTGCAAATGGATGTAACCAAATCCTTGTCCTTTTTTCTCCTCCTCCTCCTCCTCCTCATCATCATTATGTCTGCTTTTTCCAATCTAGCATGGGTTGGATGAGATTTCTACAGATTTCTACAGCTGGATGTTCTTCCTGGTAACAGCTCTTACTTGTTTTCAAGCAAGATACCTTACTGCACCGGTCTTTGCACAGAAAAGTGTTGATCTGTGGGACATAAGCAAATATTACCACTGCCCTACTGATGTCAATGTCAAGACA
>NW_026347440.1:10989-12513 GCF_001194135.2 Octopus bimaculoides | reverse complement strand
GTACACCTAGGGCAGAGAAGCTCATTGTATGCATTCCCAATTTACACACGCAAATTCACAGGTAAAATATGTATTTAAAAAAAATTAATAAATAAATAAATTCATGAATGGATGTTGTTTTCACAGCGATAATGCTCTTCTTAGTACATGAGTCGTTCCAGTTAACACGATTTTTTGCACTTCCTGTAGTGATGGTAAGCCTGGTATCATTTTCATATAGGTTTCAGTACCTTTTTTTTATCATTCCTAGAGATCCTACAATCACTGGTACGGTAGTCGCCTTGAGATGCCACATTTTTTCAATTTCTATTAGCAAATCTTTATATTTTCTGATCTTGTCAAATTCTTTCGTTGCTATATTGTGATCGCAAGGAATACTCATGTCAATTAATAAACACACCTGTTTTGTCTGATATAATAATATCCGGTTTATTAGCTTTTATAGTTTTGTCGGTATGTATGGGGAAGTCCCAGAGAATCGACACATTTTCTCTCTCAGTCACAGCTTCAGGATAGTGTTTATACCATTTGTCAGTGGTTTTGATTTTATAATGCCGACATAGTGCCCAGTGTAAATACTGGCCAACTCTGTCATGTCTTGCTTTATATTCTACAGGTGCTAAGAATCTACACCCTGAGATTAGGTGGTGTATAGTTTCAATCTCATCGTTACAGAATTGGCATTGTGGGTCAACTCCATTTTTTATCACATTGACTTGGTAGTCCCGGGTTAATAAGCTTTGGTCTTAAGCAGCTAATATGAAACCTTCACTCTCTGCTTTTAGTCCTGAGCTTCGTAACCATTGATGCGTGTGTTTCTGGTCGACATTAGCTTATTTGCTACGGGCCACATACTTGCCATGCAGAGGTTTCTGTTCCCATCTGCTAGCTAATTTTTCTTGTGCTTTTATCTTTGCAATTAATTTTATTTTCTTTGCAGCAGCAGTTGGAGCATTTCCTTCAACCTGATCAATCTGGTAGGTATCTAAGAGGTCAGTAGCGAATTTTTTGCTCTCTTTCAGAATAGAGTGAAGTTTTTTCGGTATTTTGTGTTTTTCAACAAGTTTTAGCATCCAATCGTTGGTTGTTTCAAGGTATTTGGCGAGTCCGATTGTGGTGGTTTTGTACGTAAGTTCAAGCTGGATCAAGCCTCGACCTCCCTGAGCTCTGAGAAGGTAAAGACGATTCACGTCTACCTTTGGATGGTGCATCTTATTACAAGTCAGTAACTTGCAGATTTTTCTATCAATTTTCATTATTTCACTGGTATTCCAGTTAAGTACATTGAA
This sequence comes from Octopus bimaculoides, assembly GCF_001194135.2. Lineage (NCBI taxonomy): Eukaryota > Metazoa > Mollusca > Cephalopoda > Octopoda > Octopodidae > Octopus > Octopus bimaculoides. The sequence continues at coordinate 11,224 of NW_026347440.1, read as the reverse complement.
GCTATAAAGAACAACTGGGACTGCTAAGGAATTTATGGTTAACACCTTATTATATGCATTCAGCTCAGACTTCAGGACCGCTCGAACTCTTCTATAACATTCCTTCCTAACCTTCTCTTTCATGCTTGTATGCTTGATATCAGAGCCTTCATTTATTCCTAGGTATTTATTGGTTTGTTCCTGCTCAAGTTCCTTTATTACTCTTTCGACATCTAATTCGATTGAACTTGACTTT
>NW_026347440.1:638-6526 GCF_001194135.2 Octopus bimaculoides | reverse complement strand
TTTATCGTACTCACATGTTAAACTTCCCCGGTGTTCTTTTATTATTATTATTATTATTATTATTATTATTATTATTATTATTATTATTATTATATGTATTATTATTATTATTATTATTATTATTATGCATTATTGTATCGTATTATTACAACTACTACTGCTGCTACTACTACTACTACTACTACTACTACTACTACTACTACCACCACCACCAGTAGTAGTAGTAGTAGTAGTAGTAGTAGTAGTAGTAGTATAAACCAGATTATGAGAGGATCAAGGGTGTTATAATACTTAATTTACTCCTTACATTCTGTCTTATATAAGGACGAATTATAAAAATCAGCGTTATTAATGAAAACGTTTACATTGGCAGATAATTTAGAGAGTCTAAGCGATATGTTTTTAACCACAGTTTTTGTTATATTAGTAGGATGATTGTTAAAAATGCTGGTATATTTTAGACTGGTTGAAGTTTTATGGTATGGGAAATACAAAGCTGTATTTAAGTTGAGTGTAAGGTCAAGGAAATTAACCTTTGTTCTATCATCATCAAAGATAATACTTAGGCCCATATTATTAAAGAATTTAACTAGATTATTTTTAACATTTTGTAATTTTTGATTAGAGATATTTTGGTGGTAAAGAAGACAATCGTCACGATATAATCCACCGAGGATATATAGGAATTGTTCAGCCATTTTTGATAGAATATAAATACCGACCAGACCTGAAGTTTGAGCTGAGTCACTAGACCCCATTGCTATAGGTCGATCTTTACGATCTAGCTGCCCACGGGCATATGGCATAGTGGTTAAGAGCATGGGCTACTAACCCTAAGATTCCGAGTTCGATTCCAGGCAGTGACCTGAATAATAATAATAATAATAATAATAATAACATTAAAAAATACTTTAGGAATTTCAAACCCAACCTAGGTTCGAAATTTCTCCAAGACACCTAATGAAGGCTGGAGGGTATATCAGCTGAAACGTTGTGTTAACAGCAAACAAGATGAGGACAAATATCCGTCAAATGTAAATAATGTAAATAATGGTCATTAATTTCATCCCGGGTGAGGCCAGATTTATTATGCACGAACCATAGGGCCTTATTAAGGATGATGGGGTTAATGGAGGAATAATAACTATAAGTCTCAAACTGGATAAATTTGGTATTTATTATCAATAGCGTTGAACCAGTGTACAACCTGGAATGAATTGGAGTATAAATCAAGTTTAAGTTTTTTCGTTAACGAAGGAATGTACTTATCAAGAATATTTTTGCTAAGCTGGAAGGACAGATAAGACAGAGAGTTGTGTTATTGAAGAAGTTAGGTTTGTGGTCCTTTAAAATAAAACAGGGTTGCTTTTGATTTAAAGGTTCGGTCTTCATTTCTAAGTTATATTTTTTCATAATTTTCTTAGCTTCCAGATTAGCTTTTCTTATAGCATGTTTACCACTAGACTTATATATTTTTTATATTTTTCTTGAGTAATTTTGGATAATAATCCGTGTTTAAGTGATAGAGGTTACCAGTTTTATTCGATTGAACAACTAGGCCTTCCATGCTGTTTATTTCCTTTGTAATATCATGTAGATATCTCAGAGGTTTACATCCATTGGTCATAAAAAAAACTTTAAATATTGCTTTTTATATTAGATTCATGTCTTTGAAAATTTTTTAAAATATTTACTTCCAGTTTTCTAGCCTCAGTGACGTTTATATCTCTCTATCTATATCTCTCTATCCATCTCTATGCATCTCTATCTCTCTGTATCTATCTATATCTCTCTATCCATCTCTATCTCTATAACTATTTATCGCTATGTATCTATCTGTCTATATCTTATCTATCTCTCTATCTACATCTATCTTATTGTCTAACTAGCTAGCTCTATATATATCTCACTCACTCTATTGTTTTCACTTTCATTTTTCAGACGTTATTGTTTTCACTGTAAGTTTTCAATCGCTATTTACAAACAACAACGAGAAATTACTGACAGAAAGAAGTTCACAATTACTGATGAAAGTAATTTCATACATAATTTACTGACAGAAGTTACTTCATAAATTTCGCTTCAATCCACACACTTCGTTAAATTTGCCTACAAATTTCTTTTTTACTTTTGCAACGTTTTGTGTTTTTTTTGGGGTGGGGGGTTGACGAAATTACTGATAAAAGTAAATTCATAATTTACTGACAGAAGTAACTGCAAAAATTTCACTTAAATCTGTACACTTAGTTAATTTCCCTAAAAATTCTTATTCACTTTTGCAACGGTTTAGTGTTTTTCTGTCATTAACGGGTTTTTTCTAGTTCCTTCGATACTGGCTCTTTGGTTCTCTGACAAATTTCGCTTCAATCCATACCATTCTTTATTTTCCGTAAAAAATTGTTATTTACTTTCTGCCCATCATATTAAACAATATAATTTCCGTTGTCGACAGGCACTCATGCTGAAACACAAGACGGGCAAGGCCGGTAGTGGGAATACCACCTCGGTTTTGTATAGAGGGCTGGTAGCGTTTTAAAACGATGACATCCTAGGAGGGGCTCTGGAGTTCGATGAGAACCAACTTACCAACCTGTTCCAAAAGACTTTCGGGCCGGGGTATTTGGATAATTACCAAAAATCCCTGACCTGGCAGTGCTACAGGAACGCTTTATCTGTTCGCGATAAGTTTTCCAGGCACCGACATGTCCAAGATGTGGGCTGGACGATGAAACTTTCCTGCACGCTTTTGTACACTGTCGGAAGCTTTCAGGCTTGATAGTTTACGTTGAACACGTGTTGTCACATCTAGGCAGAGTACAGCTATAAGCTGAATCTATAATAAAGATTGTGCCACCCACCGGACTTTCGAAGGAAGATGAGGTATGTTTTCTCCTTACAGTGGAAGTGTTGAAAGAGTGTGTTTGGAAGACAAGACTTCAAGGACTCATGACGGGAACCTTCATCTCTAGCCACGGATTGCTCACTTTTTCCAGATATCATCTGAAGAGCAAGATAAGGCTGGAGAGGAGACCACTGTCGCGAGGTGTGTTTGACAAAAGATGGAAGGCTGTGGTAAGAAAGGTGGGTGTAAGTGACCCTGCTTAATCCTCATGGGAGAAGGAAAAGGTATAGTCGCTGGGCTTTTCAGCCGATCAAGTTTAATCCAAAAAAAGTCAAATTTAATTATATATCATTCAATATTTTTTAAAAACTAAGTATCATACGAACTCATAACAATAATTGTTTGTATTTTCTTGTTTTGTCTCCTCTGTGTACAATATTAATTATCCTAATAAAAAATTCACCTCTAGCCGAACAATTATTCTATGTTGATGAAGTGAAATAACCCATAAATCGCGATACACAGATATTGTTTTGAGCTGAGTGGGGGTGCTAGATTCCCTTGTTCGAAAATATAAGGACACAGATCGTGTCGTATAGCTAGCTGGAGACAATGTCTCCTGGGGCTAAATTACAGCAACATTAGTCCTAAACCAGGACTGCCATGTTATGAGGGATGTTGGTTCTGGATTTTGATTGTTTAAACAGCAGCAGCCGAGGAAGGAGATGGCAAAGAAGAAGAAAGAGAAGAAGAACAAGTAGGCAAAGAGAAAGAAGAAAAAACGGGAGTGGTATGACAGTAGTAGACTGTTCGTGGGCTTCAATGTTCAAGTGACCTAAATGTGACTTGTTGTAGTTGTAGCATTAGTGATTGGAATCGTTCTAAATAAATTCATGGGTAGTGACTGTTCTGAATATATCGTTTTTAATATTTGCATGGGTATTATTCTAAGATCCTTGTAGTAGTGTCATCTGTGGTGGAAGCATTCAGAAATGGTTTATATTTTGCGATAAAATATGATTCTTTGCTAATGTGCTGACAATAGGTTGCATTGTTCCTGAATTTATAGAGGGGAAAAATTTTGAAGTTGGGCACAAATGTCGATGTGTTCGCTTAATGCTATTTTTCTGTATTCTCGAATTTTAATCTGAGATCTAAGTAGGGCCATCCTCTGGCGTAGACTGTTTTTGGTTTGGCCTATATATTGCTCTCGACACCCTGAGTAAGTTAGCACATATAAGTTTTCTGAAGCATATGTGAAGCTGTTTTTCACTGTGAAATGTTGACCCTGTTTGAAGAACTCCAATCCTTCAATAACGTTGACACATATACCACAGTTAGGTCTTCTGCATTTTTTTTACTGATGGTTTTAATGTTGTTGATGAGTGCACTTGGGATTTTGTTAGACTTGTCTTTTGCTCTTTATGATGATGTGCATTTGGAGGATTTGACTCATTCTATGGTCCTTTTTTAGTAGAGGAATGATCTGGAGGATGGTGTTGAAGCCTTCATTGTTAAGGGGGTTGTGTATGGATAAGTATGGTAGGGCTTTTGGTTGTAAATCCTTCTTTAGTTTGGGATGTCTGAGTTTGTGGACGTTGAGTTTGTGGACGTATCAATTAGTGGTCGTGGGTAGTTCCTGCTGATGAGTGTATCCTTTAGTTCATGTAGTCGTGTGTCCCTGGTGCTTGTATCAGATGCTATAGTACAAATCCTTTTTGTCAAGTTGAAGGGGATATTCATTCTAGTGTGTCTGGAGTGAAATGAGTTGAATGGTAGATATTGCTTGGAGTCCGTGGGCTTATAGTATAAGTTTGTTTCTATTTTGTTCTTGAATTTCTTAATGAGTATGTCGAGGAATGGAAGTTGTTGATGGCTATATTCCATCATAAATTGAATGTTTATGTCAAGTCCATTTAGAAGGGCTTGAAATTCTTTAAGTCTCTCTACACTTTCATGCCAAAGAATGAAGCAGTCATCTAGATGTCTCTTCCAGTTATTTTCTATGTAGAGGGAGAGTGGGTTGCTGTATTTTTCTAGTACCTTACGATAAAGACTGATTTCTAGGTATTCCATGACTAGGTTAGCAAAGGAAGTGGGCCATTCTCGTACCCATCACAGTCCCCGATTATTGTCGATAGAAGTTATCTTTGAAGACGAAGAAGCTATTTTCCAAGATGAGTTTTAGCCCTTCTATTACAAATTCTTTTTTGATGTGGTGTGGGAGTTCATTGGAATAATTCTCTTACCAGAACTGGATTGCCTCTATTCCTAGGCTGTGGGAGATATTAGAATAGAGGTTGGCTACATCAAAGGATACTAGTAGGGTGTTTTTATTTACTGTTTCAGGGAGGTGATTGAGCATATCTAGGTTGTCCCTTATGTAGTTTTTGATATGCTTGAGGAATGGTTTCAAGAGGGTGCCTTAAAGGGTACTGAAGCAGTGAGTTTTGCATGCGGGACCTGCTATTATAGGTCTTATTTTGAGGTCATTAGGAGTAGGTATCTTCATTATTATGTCAGTGACTCCCGTGTATCTTAGGAATACCGTAGAATTGACTGAATTTACTTTTGAAGTTAGTCATATAGTCGTATTCCTTGTCGGTGAGCCCGTCTCTGTATAGGTTTAACATAGTTTTTAGGTTTCCCATTATTTGCTGCTGACTATAGTGTCGGACTTTTTCATAATATGTTGTGTCTTCTAATATGGATATTACTAGAATTATATAGTATACCGTGTCCATTAAGACTACTGCACTCCCTTTATCAGCCTCTTTGAGTGTTATTGATTTATCGTTCTTTAATCTGTTCAGTTCAGCCCATTCTTTTTTACTGAAGTTTGGCTTGTGTTTTTGTTTGTGTATATGTTGATATGGGTAATCCATGATGTGCTTACAGAAATGGTCAAGAATTTTGTTCTTACCTTTTGATGGTGTGTAGCTACTTCTATTTTGGACTAACGATTCGTCTTCGTGTTTGTCGTACAGTTCCTTGGTGAGTTGTAATTTTCTTCAGAATTCCGTAAAGTCTTCTTTCATTTCATTGT
>NW_026347440.1:0-507 GCF_001194135.2 Octopus bimaculoides | reverse complement strand
GTGTATATTTGGCCCTTTTGGAGAGTATGCTGATTTGGTTTGGTGTTAGTTCTTTGCGAGATTGTTGACTTTTATCATTTTTGGTTTTCCCTGTGTCTGGTGCTGTTTCGTATCCCTGTGTTTGTGTACTGGGTCTAAAAAATGATTGATGTGATTGGGACAGTAGCTGTTATGTAGTTGTACCCTGTTGTTGTGATTTATGGTGCGGGTTCTTGGATGGGCCAAATTTACACCCATTTTGTTAGTTTCTTGGTTGATCACTTCATCGATGGATTTTAATTTATCTTCATTCGTCTGAGCCCTCAAATTTAGAAGTTCTATTTCCATCTTCATTTTTTCAGTGCCATTCTTTCCATGAGACGTCTTTGTGCCTCAGGTTCATCTATAGTGGCTTTGATCTGGAGTTTGCAGGGTAGAATTAACGGTGTCAGATTAAGCCATTTTTCATATATTAGGCTGTCAAGTATGAAATTTGTAGTAAGGTATATGGTAAATTTTGACAGCTGC
>NW_026347439.1:10523-12862 GCF_001194135.2 Octopus bimaculoides | reverse complement strand
GTGGATTATATATATATATATATATATAATCCACAAAAGAAGACAAAGATTTTATGACATCTTTAATGACCAGTTACAATTGTTTCTGTACCAATTCTGCTTTCAACACCAGTTCAACCTCAAGTTAGAATTTATGTAGTATTTGCAGTTTTAAACAATAAAGTGGCATTTCTTCAGACCTACATCAAAAGTGCGTTCTTAGATTGTGCAATGTAAGAGTGCACCTTTGATGCAGGTCTGAAGAAATGCCACTCTACTGTTTAAAACAGCAAATACTACGTAATTTCTTCACTTAGGACTAAAGCTAGAATTGGCGTTGAAAGTAGAGTTTGTACAGAAATAACTCTAACTACTCATTAAATATATCATAAAATCTTCCTGTGTCTTCCTGGATTATATTTTACTCTGCGTTAAATCAACACAATGGTTTTACTTTTGTGACACCTGCATTTTCTGCATCTGAAGAATTTATTTCCATCTTACTTAAAACTCGATTCTGACAATGTAGATAGCCTAATGCTCGCGTTGAGGACTGCGTTGAAAATACCCCATCTTTTCTACCCTCCCAAGACCTCATGTGTGTGTATCAGAGAGAGAGAGGGGGTGTTTACGTACACACATATGCACAGTTCATATATAAACATTTATATATATTACACACATGTATAAACGTGTATATATGTGTGTGTGTACATATATACATGCATATTTGTGTGTTAGATGTGTTGATAAATAGACAGTAGAGAGAGAGAGACAGAGAATAAGACGTGTGTATTGATATATTTAGATCTCTTTACATTAATATACACAAACAACATAAAGAAGTTAAATGAAAGTGGTGTGCTTAATTCTACAGGCAATAGTATTGACAGATAAAGTACCAAACAAACATATAACTAACCAAATCACTTCGTATTTACTCGTGAACCCAACGAAGAGTTTCTTTTCTTTTAGTAATCCAAGTAATGGTTTAACGAAATCACAATGTTCATTATTTCGTTACAAAAAATACTGCTCTGTGAATTACAGCCTCTCATTAAAATGTCGAATTGAATAAGCTTCACTCAAATGCTCTTGACATCGTAATATGAAGCTAGTTTGTGGGGCAGGGAACCAGAAATAGTTTTTTAGATGCTATATTAGATACACTGAGACAGTTCATCTTTGCAGTTGCGAGCAATCACACGCACATTGATATCACTCGCACAATCTTGAGAAGCCTTTCCGCTTCCGTCACTTCTCGCATATGCATTCGCCCTCTTTCTCTCTCAGATTTGGGTTAATGTCTACGTCTTGACCCGGAAATGAAAATCCCCCAAAATTACTAGAATAGGTGTAAAACAATGTGTAGGAAACGAATATATGAAAAAAAAAAAAAAAAAAAAAAAAAAGCGCAGAAAGCAAAGACTTCGGAAAATTCACAAGATACGAGTTTTTTTCCTCATAACTTTTAGAAAATGGGGGGTTTTTTCAATGAAACTTTATAGAAATACCATTCAAACGGCATAGATTACGATTATAAAGAAATTTGTGGCGAAAATATTTTCCAAAGGGTGGGGAGAGGACTTCAGAAAATTCACAAGATCCAAGTTCTTCCCTCATAACTGTATGTGTGTGTGTGTAGGCATAACTACAGGGTTTACCCCGCCCCAGACTTTGGGAGGTCATAACTTTCAGAAAAATGAATATTTTTTAATGAAATTTTCTATGCATAGTACACAAATATATTTTACATACCTGTCGTATACGTCGGTTTTTTTTTTTTTTCACTTTAAAAGTGGTTATGTTATTTCGTTGGGATTAATCCACCTTTAAAGTGAAAAAAAAACAAAACCGACGTATACGACAGGTGTGTAAAATATATTTGTGTACTTTTTCTGTTTATTCTTAATCTTTGTGTTTTTGTAAGATTGAAAAAAAAGTTTCGGAAAGCTAACATTTTAAAATTCTTCGGGAAGCGACACTGTGATAGTTTCTATATTTAACCGTGCGTATATATTCCTATTTTTGCTCCTGTTCTCTTCTACTTCTCTACTATAAACGTTTACTTTGGAATTTACTTCTATTGAGAAAAAAAATCGTGTGCATGTTATTTTTAACGAAAGTTTTCTTATGACGACTTCTCTTCACTGTCTAGAAATCTACGGATGCACATACGCACATAATAGAGAAAAATGAAACAAATATGGACGACTTGCTCCGAAACACCACCGAGTGGGGAACACTTCTCAAAAATAACCTACAGTTGTTTCCTTCAAAATTCCTACATGCTCGAAATGTACATACATCAAGGTATATTTGTAGAAAATTTCACGAAAAAATATTAATTTTCCTGGAAG
>NW_026347439.1:9180-10351 GCF_001194135.2 Octopus bimaculoides | reverse complement strand
CAGGAATTATATTATAGAAACAAATTAAGGTACTCAGAAATCTAGATGGTTGTACATTTACAGATTTTTATTAACATGTCACATGTTTTATAAATCATATAAAGCGCTTTTCACCTAATCTTGTAGGATTTGCAAATTTTTGATTTCACCCTGCGATGACGTCTCTTTATATAGTTTTATTGGGTGTGTAGGGGTGGAGAGAGAGATATATAGGATAGTAAGAGAGGGTGAGGAATGGAGGGAAAAGTGAGAGAGAGAGAGAGTGTGTTTTTGTGTGTTTTGTGTTGGTGTGTGTGTCTGTCTGCGTGCGTGCGCGTGTGTGTGCCTGTGTATCTGAAAGGAGTGTCAATGGGAAAGAGAAGTAAAGAAGAAAATTGTGTTTACAGCTGGTCAGTTCTTTCAATGATAAGTTTAATCTTGGCCTTTTAAAGAAATGGCAAAACCAGGTGGCATTGTTTGGAAGAAAGTTGTTTTTCAAAAAAAAAAATCTTTGGTATGATTGTCCAGTGGGAGAGAGTGTGTGGGTGTGTTTTGTGTGTGTGTGTGTGTGTGTGCGTGCATGTGTGTGTCTGAAAGGAGTGTCAATGGAAAGGAAGGAAGAGGAAGGAATTGTGTTTACATCTATACAGTTGGTTAGTTCAAAAAAGGTAGGAGAGAAATATGAGAACCTAGGTGACTGGGTTCAATTCTAATCGGTACAAAAATGTCCCACTATCTGAGTTTCTTGCCGTTTTTTAGGCTCTGCTGTTCCAAAGTTGAAGAACCTAGATGGGTTGTGATCTTCATGTTTTCAGCCATTCAGTTTTGGTGAGAATTTTGTTATGAAGTATTTCTCCATATTTTTCCTGAAGAAGGTATTGTTTCTTGAGCATTTATAGAAGGGAAAGATCTTAAATTTTCCTTCCCCACATGCTTCTAGGTGTTTACTCAGTGGAATTTTCCGTAGTTCCTCCTGTCGGACATGTTGTCGGTGAATTCTGGCTCGTTGACATAAAGAATTTCCAGTTTCGCCAATATAATTCTCCTTGCATGTGGGGCAGGTTATGCAGTATAATACGTTCCGCGTCTTGCAGTTCATGTCTGCATTTACTTTGAATGTCTGACCACTCTTAAATTTTGTTTGTTTGTTCCCCTCTATATATTTGTAGATGGGGTTACTGCAGGTTCCACA
>NW_026347439.1:6424-9170 GCF_001194135.2 Octopus bimaculoides | reverse complement strand
TGTTTGTTCCCCTCTATATATTTGTAGATGGGGTTACTGCAGGTTCCACATCTACCATCTCCACACTCTTTTACGAAGAATTCGGTTTTATTCTCTGCTGAGAAATTTCCTCTTGTTAGGTGTTTCTTTAAGTTTTTTTCTTGGTGTTTACTGTTTTTTATGCAATATTTGTTTAGTAGGTTTCCCATTTTGGGGCTTTGTTGGATTATTGGTAGGTTTGAGTGTATAATGTGAAACATGTTGGTGATTGTAGGGTTGTGTGTGTTAATGAAAGGGATGATGTTTTCTTTGTTTTTCTTTTTTGGTGTTCTTAGTTGTGTGATGTCCAGTTTTATTGCTCTTGCGATTCCGTTTTCTATTAAGGTGAGTGGGTATTTTTGTTCCAGTAGGAAGTTTTTAAGTTCCTCTAGTCTTATTTGGCGTGTCTATGAGTCGGTCACTATGCTGCATATGCGTCTTGCCATACTATATGGAATGTTTCTTTTTATGTGGGATGGGTGGCAGGAGTAGAAATTTAAATATTGGTGTGTGTCGGTTTTTTTGTAGTGGATGTCTGTTGTAACGATGGAGTTGTGTATCTTGATGTTGATGTCTAGGAAGGGAAGTTTGTTGTAGTTGGTATCTATTGTGAAGTGGATAGATGGGTGCAGTGTGTTGAGGATGTTGTGGAATGTTCGTAGATCTTCTTTTGATCTGTTCCAAAAGATAAAACAGTCATCGAGGTAGCGTTTCCACTTTTTCTTGACGTCTTCTCTGAAGTTGTGCTCGAAGGTGTTCCCTATTTCATCGTATAGTTTGTTCTCAAGGAAACCCATCACTAGGTTGGCATATGAAGGTGCGAATTTCGTACACATAGCCGTGCCTTTTATCTGTCGGTATGGTTTGTTGTTAAATGAGAATGTGTTCTCTTCAAGTATTAATTGGGTGACTTTGGTGATAAAGTCTATTTTGAAACGTTTATCTATGAGTTCCCTGTATTTCTCTACCCAGTATTTTCTCACTTCCAAACCAAGGGTGTGTGGCATGTTCGTGTATAAGTTTGTGACATCGAAGCTTGCAAGTATGGTGTTTTCTGGAACCGTATTTGGAATGTGTGTAAGGAGGACTATGTCATCCCTTATGTAGCTTGGTATCAGTGGGCATAAAGGTCTGAGGAGTATATATATGAAGTGGCTTAGTTGCTGTGTTGGCGCTTGGGGCCCTGCAACTATGGGTCTCATTGTGAGGTCTGTAGGTCTTTGTATTCTTATATAATGGTTCCTCTGTTCATTTATGGCTCTCTGTATTTCCGAGCTTTTATGGATTTTAGGTAATCCATAAAAATTGCTTTCTTTGGTTCTTGAGTTGCATAAATAGTCTTTCTCCTTGTCTGTAAAGGAGTCTTGGTATTCATTGATCAATGTTCCAATTTATTTATTGTTGTTTTCTCCTGTTGTGTTGATTTCTCTTTGTAGTATGTCTGGTTATTAAGTATCTCCAGTATATTTTCTTTGTAGTAATCTGTATCCATAATTACTATTGCTCCACTTTTGTCAGCTTCTTTTAAAATGATCGACTTGTCATTTTTTAGTATTTGTAAGGCTTGTTTTTCTCCTCTGCAGAGGTTCTGTTTGCATTTATGTGTGTTGAGAGGGAATTTGGAGATTGTCTCTATGTATGCATCTAGGTGTTTGTCACATCCCTTGTGGGGGGTGAAATGGGATTTTTTTCTTATGATTGAGTTATATTCTGTTTTCTTATTTTCAAAGAATTCCATAAGGCGGAGGCGGTGGCTAAAGTTTTCTGTATCAGTTTTTAGTTCTATGAGATTTGGTGTAGGTGTGGGTGTGAATTTGAGGCCTTTGAATAGTAGGTTCATTTCATTTTTGCTAAGTTCTCTTTTAGATAGGTTTATTATTTTGGGTTCTATGTGTTTTGTGTGTTCATTTGTAATTTTTGGTGTGTTGCGTCTGGAGTATTGTTGAAGTATCCTTTCTCTAAAAAAAGGGGTTGTGTTGTTACGTCTCCAAATTCCATTTTCATGTTTTAGGTTTTCTTGTAGAGGCAGGGGTGGTCTATATGGTCTGTGTGTGTTGTTTTGTCTGTGGTAGTTGTTTCCTTCCCATCTTCTGTGTTTGTTGGGCCTGTTTCCATTCCTGGGGTTAAGGTTTCCTTGTGGGTAGTTGAATGGTTCATATTGTGTGTTTGCATTGTTTTGATAGTGGTGGTTGTTTTCTATCTATCTTGCAAATTTGTGGGGTCACATGAGGTTGGTGTTTGTATGGTTTGGATTTCCTCGATTTTCTGGGCAGGGAGCACTGACGGGGTCGGGGGCGTAGGAATACTTCTAGCAAAGAAATGGGTTGATAAGGTAATCGAGGTAGTTAGAGTATGTGACAGAGTACTTAAGATTAGACTAGTGCTTCATCATAGGCTAACTACTGTCATCTCAGCCTATGCCCCTCAACCGAGGCTACCAGATGGGCTGAAAGACCAATTCTATGACACCCTCTTGCAAACTACCTCGTCGACAAGAGACAGAGACCTTCTCTTTGTGGCTGGTGACTTCAATGGTCATGTCGGACGTCGTGCTGGAGGCTTCCATGGCATACATGGAGGCTATGGCTTCGGTTCCCGCTACGAGGAGAGAACCAGACTGTTGGAGTTCTGTGATGCAACTGATCTTATGGTTTGCAATACCAACTTCAGGAAACCTGCCTGTCACCTAGTCACCTACCGATCCGGCAGACACTCGAGCCAAATCGAC
>NW_026347439.1:1975-2926 GCF_001194135.2 Octopus bimaculoides | reverse complement strand
GCGGGTGACACGTTAAAGCACCCACTACACTCTCTGAGTGGTTGGCGTTAGGAAGGGCATCCAGCTGTAGAAACTCTGCCAAATCAGATTGGAGCCTGGTGTTGCCATCCGGTTTTACCAGTCCTCAATCAAATCGTCCAACCCATGCTAGCATGGAAAGCGGACGTTAAACGATGGTGATGATGATGATATATATACATACATACATATATATATATATTAACCCTAACACTAACCCTAACCCTAACCCTGCCCAACTCTTCGAAACGCCGGTGTTAAAACGGGAGTAGCTGATGAAGGAAAATGTTCTCTATGTGGCTTGTGTGTTTTCTGTACTCTGGTTATTATTATTTCCTGTCTACGTTTTGTTTGCAATGTCCTGTACCCAGATATGCACCTATATATACAGGTAGACCAAATTGAGACCAAAATCCAAGGGCTCTGCCAGGGGTGTAGCCAGCCCACTTATGCGTACCTAAACTCTGCTTGCAAAGACCTGTTGAGGCAAGTGAAATCGAAATCGAACTAAATTCGATGATTAGCACCCATGCCAACGTCTCCTTCATTGAACACTAAACTCGGCTTGCAAAGACCTGTTAGGGCAAGTGAAAGTGAAATCGTAATGGCACCTGTACCAGTGGAGCGCTAAGAGCACTGTTCAAGCATGATTGTTGCCAGAGCAGCTGTCTGGCATCCATGCCAGTGGCACGTAAATAGCACCATTTGAGCGTGATCGTTACCAGCATCACCTTCCTGGCACTTGTGCCGGTGGCACGTGAAAAGACATTTGAGCGAGGTCGTTGCCAGTGCCACTGGACTGGCTCCTGTGCAAGTTGCACATAAAATACACCATTTTGAGCATGGCCATTGCCAGTACCACCTGACTGGCCTTCGTGCTGGTGGCACGTAAAAGCACCCACTACACTCTCGGAGTGGTTGGCGTTAGGAAGG
>NW_026347439.1:0-1965 GCF_001194135.2 Octopus bimaculoides | reverse complement strand
ACCCACTACACTCTCGGAGTGGTTGGCGTTAGGAAGGGCATCCAGCTGTAGAAACTCTGCCAAATCAGATTGGTGCCTGGTGTAGCCATCTGGTTCACCAGTCCTCAGTCAAATTATCCAGCCCATGCTAGCATGGAAAAGGGACATTAAACGATGATGATGATGATGTATGTATGCATATATGTACAATGGTTGGACAAAATAATGGAAACACTTAAAAATTTCAAACAAATTTATTTTAGTATTGGGTAGAACCACCTTTGGCAGTAATTACAGCTTGAATTCTATGAGGTATGAACTCCCACAAAATTTGAATTGTTTCCAAAGAAATTATTATCCATTCTTCAGCAAAAACAGTCTCCAATTCTTTTAGTGATTATGGTGGAGGATATCGAATCCTCATTTCTTTTTCTAAAATGCACCATAAATGTTCAATAATATTGAGATCTGGAGATTGTGGTGGCCAGATAAGATGTTCAACTTCACTAGAATGTTCCTTGTACCATTCAGTAACAACTTTAGCTGTGTGAATTGGTGCATTATCATCCTAAAAGATTGTTTCCCTCTGGAAACAGTTCCGTAACCATAGGATGAATTTGATTAGATAAAATGCTTGGTCTTAACTATTAATTCTGTCATGAAGGGAAACCATTGGGCTGGCGGATTTCCAAGATATAGCCCCCCCCCCCCCAACAATCATCACAGATCCTCCTCCATGTTTAGCAGTTGGAAGAAAGCAGTCTGGGTCAAATGCTTCTTTTGGCTGTCTCCACACATATACTCAGCTGGTGGTTGGAAATAAAGTAAAGGATGATTCGTCTGAGAAAATAACATTCTTCCACTGTTCTTGGGGCCAATTCTGTAGGTTTTTACTCCACTTCTAAATGCCTTGCAATGTTTGTTTTTGAAAGTAGTGGTTTTCTGATTGCAGCTCTCCTGTGAAATCTGGCTTTGTGCAGCTCTCGGTGAACAGTTTTTGTGGAAACTGGGTTCTCAAGCTGGTCATTAAGCTCTGCAGTAATTTTGGGAGCTGTACTTTTGTGATCCTTTCTAACAATTTGCATATGAGTCCAACGGTTCCTATCTGAATATTTTGGTTTTCTTCCAGAGTTTTGTTTCGACGAGGAGGTTTATCCCTTTTTCATTACTGTCATTACTTTTGAGACAGTACTTCTTGATACACTAAACATTTCGGCTGTTTTCGTTATGCTAGCACCTGCCATACGAGCACAAACAATTTGACCTCAGACCGATAGATCTGTCATTTTAATGAATTTTAATTACCTTTTTCTGATATCTGAAAAGAAACAGCAAGTTTAGCAAAACATATTAATCAACACTAATAATAAATCAAGAAACATAAAACTAAACAAGCTTTTGATGGGTTTTATAGATATTTCAAAATTATGATGCTATGATGCTAGGTGTTTCCATTATTTTGTCCAACCCCTGTATGTATATATATTTATTTATGTTTATGTGTATATCTATGTATGTATGTATGTTTATTTTTTTTTTCGACAGGTCTTGTTTTTAATCCTGCTGGGTTTCTAGCAACCCTCCTCACCAGGGTAGCCTGGTGGGGGTGCCAGTTTAGTCACCGGCAACCCGACCATGCAACAGGTTGTACTGGATTACATGTTACCAGTAGCACTTATGAGAGCCTCATACGTAACCCGAAAGCTCGGATGGACCTAGTGCAGGCTCAATGGCTATCTAGCAATAGCACGGGTATGCAGAAATTCCGGGATGGTGTCCGGCGTGCTGAAAGACCACTGGGAGTGAGGCGCCCCTCAGCTTTTGTTGAAGCATGTCTCTAGGAGAAGGTCACTCTGATATAAAACCAAATATATGCAGGGAATGGCATTGGACATTTTGGGGATCTTTAGTCTGTGCTAGAGATTACGGCGCTCCGACATCCCTGAGCCTGCAACTTATATTGGCACCAGACATCTTGCTCCAGCT
>NW_026347438.1:0-459 GCF_001194135.2 Octopus bimaculoides | reverse complement strand
GTGTGTGTGTGTGTGTGTGTGTAGGCACAATGGCCCAGTGGTTAGGGCAGCGGACTCGTGGTCGTGGAATCGCGGTTTCGATTTCCAGACCGAGCGTTGTGAGTGTTTATTGAGCGAAAACACCTAAAAGCTCCACGAGGTTCCGGCAGGGGATGGTGGCGACTGGAACCCTCGTCGTAAACGACGGAGTGCCACGATATATATATATATATATATATATACATTGTATAAAAGATCGTGGGCAAGGCCAAAATAACGCGAAGTAAATGCAAGGTAATTCACAAGAGAATAAATATGTGAATTAATGTAGACTTACTTTGTATTCAATATTTCGGGGTTATGACCCCATTTTCAAGAAATTGACGAATGTTGCCGATGTGAGCGTGTATGGAGAGGTATATATGGATATACACACACGCACACACACGCACACACACACACACACATACACACACACAC
>NW_026347437.1:0-217 GCF_001194135.2 Octopus bimaculoides | reverse complement strand
ATATATGTATGTATATATGTATATATGTATGTATATATGTATATATTTATATGTGTATGCATACATGTATATCTATATCTGTATGCATATATGTGTATGTATATATGTATATATATGTATATGTATGCATATGTATATATGTATATATATGTATAGACATATGTATATGTATGTGCGTATATGAATATGTATGTGTATATAAGTATATATATATGTA
>NW_026347436.1:0-568 GCF_001194135.2 Octopus bimaculoides | reverse complement strand
AAATAGCTTCCACGCCAGATAATGGTGTATTTGCATATAGGTATGCCTCTACAAACACATGCAAACACACACAAATATACATATACACAGGTATTTGCATTGAAACTAATGTTTGTAAATATATTATTCCATTTACATACACGTATTGGAGTATAATTATTTAAATACATTCATATATATATTTGCATTTGTGCTTATAAATATTTATCCATGTATGTGCTTTTATACATATTGTTGGCATTCCGTCGGTTACGACGACGAGGGTTCCAGTTGATCCGATCAACGGGACAGCCTGCTCGTGAAATTAACGTGCAAGTGGCTGAGCACTCGACAGACACGTGTACCCTTAACGTAGTTCTCGGGGAGATTCAGCGTGACACAGAGTGTGACAAGGCTGGCTCATTGAAATACAGGTACAACAGGAACAGGAAATAAGAGTGACAGAAAGTTGTGGTGAAAGAGTGCAGCAGGGTTCGCCACCTTCTCCTACTGGAGCCTTGTCGAACTTTAGGCGTTTCCGCTCAATAAACACACACAACGCCCGGTCTGGGAATCGAAACCGGGATCC
>NW_026347435.1:0-611 GCF_001194135.2 Octopus bimaculoides | reverse complement strand
ACTACTACTACTACTACTACTACTACGACTACTACTACAACTACTACTACGTGTATGACTGCTATTGCTGAAGTGTCCTAGATGACAGTGTTATTTTTTTTAGCTACAGTGCTAACACTGGATTTCTACATCTTTGTTTTGTACCTAACTTTAGTTACATTTTTAAATCATCGTCTTCATCATTATCACCATCATAGTCATCATAGTCCCTATCATCAGCATCATCTTTATGGTCATTGTTATTGACATCATCATCAGTGTCACACAACATTCTTTCATCTCTGTTCACTTTATTTTTACAATTACAATTATTATCCTTATTATTATTATTATCATCACCATCATCATCATCATTATTATTATCATTATTAATGTTATCATTATTAGGTGACAAGCCAGCAGAATCGTTAATGTGCTGGATGAAATACTTAGCGGTATTTCCCCCTCCGCTACACTCTGAGTTCAAATGCCGCCAAGATCGACCTTGCCTTTCATCCTTTCGGGCCCGATAAAATAAGTACCAGTTGAAAACTGGGGTTGATGTAATCGACTCATGCCCTCCCCCAAAATTGCTGCCCTTATGGAAAAATTTGGAGCCATTCTTCTTCTTC
>NW_026347434.1:0-470 GCF_001194135.2 Octopus bimaculoides | reverse complement strand
AATAGGGGATGGAGTGCTTGGTGTGGGTAGGGTGGGAGGAGGAGTAGTTAGGGTATGAGTGTGAGTCGGTGTGTTTGTAATGGATGTAGGTAGTGACAGCGAGTTGTATATGTGTATATATATATATAATTTCGTAAATACTTACACGTATATGTTGCACATATACATATAAATAAGAATACTGGCATACCTAAAATATAATATGTGTGTGTAGCTGAATGTAAACGCAAATAGCTAAATACGCACATACGCATGCATACACACACACACACACACATTCACTGACTTACACACAAAGAATGCAGATTTTTTTATAAACACGTAAATGTAAGTAATTGGTCTCAGCCAATGTTCTTTGATGCTAACATAGCTGAAATATGTACCTAATTATTGTCTATCTGTTCATCCATACGTTTCTATTTTTTTCTTCGGAATAGTATCTATCTATCTATATGTATACATATATATAT
>NW_026347433.1:0-470 GCF_001194135.2 Octopus bimaculoides | reverse complement strand
ATATATATGTATCAAGTATTTCTTGCAAAATCTTATACGTACATACATACATACATACATACATACATACATATGTATATATAAATATACATATATACATATACATATTATATATATTATATATATATATGTACACACACACGAATATATATATATATTATATTATACTATCTTATATTATATTATATTATACTATATTGTATTATATATATAGGCGTAGGTATGGCTGTGTGGTATAGGCGCAGGAGTGGCTGTGTGGTAAGTAGCTTGCTTACCAACCACATGGTTCCAGGTTCAGTTCTACTGCGTGGCAACTTGGGTAAGTGTCTTCTACTATAGCCTCGGGCCGACCAAAGTCTTGTGGTAGACGGAAACTGAAAGAAGCCCGTCGTATATATATGCATGTGTGATATATATATATGACAACCGATGCTGGCGTGTTTACGTCCCTGTAACTTAGCGGTTCGGCA
>NW_026347432.1:0-204 GCF_001194135.2 Octopus bimaculoides | reverse complement strand
GTGGTGTTGTTATTGTAGTAGCGACGATAGTGTTGCAGTAGCGACTACAACACCATCAGTGGCAGTGTTGTAGTGGTGGCGGTAGTATGGATGTTGGTATAGATGGTGGTGGTGATTGTATGGACGATTGTGGCGCTGGTGGTATGGGTGGTGGTGGTATGAATGGCGGTGGTATGGGTATGGGTGGTGGCAGTATTGATGATG
>NW_026347431.1:262-375 GCF_001194135.2 Octopus bimaculoides | reverse complement strand
GAGAGCTAGGGACGTGCGTCCGTAGCTTTTGGCTCAACGTACGTTCGTTCAATTTTTGAGAGCTAGGCACATGCGTCCGTAGCTTTTGGCTCAATGTACATTCGATCGATTTC
>NW_026347431.1:0-120 GCF_001194135.2 Octopus bimaculoides | reverse complement strand
CTAGAGACGTGCGCCCATAGATTTTGGCTCAATATACGTTCGTACGATTTCTGAGAGCTAGGCATGTTCGTCCGTAGCTTTTGTCTCAACGTACGTTCGTTCGATAACTGAGAGCTAGGG
>NW_026347430.1:0-333 GCF_001194135.2 Octopus bimaculoides | reverse complement strand
CTCTCTCTCTTTCTCAATCTATCTATGTATTTATACATATACATTTATATATATATATATGTGTGCGTGTGTGTAGATGTGTGTATTTGTATTTTGTGCGTACACATACGCACCAATACATGTAATCACACAACCACACCACGCATGAATATGCTTGTATTTGTATGCGCCTCTGTGTGAATGTGTTTGTTTATTTGTGTTTGCTTCTATTAGTAGTTCTATATAAACATTCGCTTGTATATGAATACACGCCTTGAGCGAAAATCTAATACATATGATGTTAATGATATTAATGGCATATATATATGAGTATATATATATATATATATATAT
>NW_026347429.1:0-262 GCF_001194135.2 Octopus bimaculoides | reverse complement strand
TATATATATAAATAACTATATATAGATATGTGTGTATATATATACGGCAAATAAGAAAATGGAGAAGATACAAAAATGACATACATCAGCTGGTAGACATTCTAGTATGTCTATTTATTCCAAAGTATTAGAAAGTATTAGAAGATTAATTGGGCACACTACCAGCAGTATATTGGATAGGTACTACTACCCCTATATATATATATAAATACATGTATGTATGTATGTATGTATGTATGTATGCATCGATGTATGTATGTAT
>NW_026347428.1:0-215 GCF_001194135.2 Octopus bimaculoides | reverse complement strand
TCGTTTGTATTCGTTTACGGTCTTACGTTAGGGCGCGCACACACACGCACACACACATATCTTTGCGTACAAATATATATGTGTGTGTGTGTGTGTTGGTGCAGGCGTGGCTGTGTGTAAGAAGTTTGCTGCAATACCACATGGTTCTGGGTTTAGTTCTACTGCGTGGCTCCTTAGGCAAGTGCCTTCTACTATAGCCTCGGGCCGACCAGAGC
>NW_026347427.1:152-265 GCF_001194135.2 Octopus bimaculoides | reverse complement strand
CTCTCATTTTTTCTCTTTCTGTTTTTCTCTCTCTCTCTTTTTCTGTCTCTTTCTTTCTCTCTTCTCTCCCTCCTCTCCGTCTCTCTCCTTCTCTTTTGCTCTCTGTCTCTTTC
>NW_026347427.1:0-106 GCF_001194135.2 Octopus bimaculoides | reverse complement strand
CTCTCTCTGTTTTTCTCTATCACTCTTTTTCTCTATCTCTCTTTTCCTCTCTCTCGCTCACTCTCACTTTACTCTTCCTCTCTCTCTTTCTCTCTTCTCTCCCTCT
>NW_026347426.1:0-467 GCF_001194135.2 Octopus bimaculoides | reverse complement strand
ATATATATATATATATATATGATAATTAATATTTACCTCCCCTAATATAGTAATTCAATCTTTATTTTTTAATTCGAGATAACTTAAAATTAAATTCCAATAATTAAAAATCTCACTAAATGGAGGCGTGGTGAATAAAAAAATTATTGCTAGATAAAATGACATTTCCTAAGTAAAACTTAAAAGGGGAGTTGTTGTAAGGAATTAGTAATAATGGTACACCCCTCCCACGTGACAAGTGGAGTGATAGGGTCACTATAAATATCAGAGTACGAGACAGTACGAGAGAGTACAGTAGGCGGTCATAGAGATAATCGTATCTTTACTGAGTATACTGTATACCGAAGTGTGTATAAAACAATCCAACACTTTAAGAATTACTACATAAACTGAACACAGCTATCTTGATTGCACTGAGTTTCTTTTCCTCTCTGGTAAGGTAACCCATTATATATATATGTATGTAT
>NW_026347425.1:0-286 GCF_001194135.2 Octopus bimaculoides | reverse complement strand
AAGATGTGTGTACCTGTGTGTGCGTGTGTGTACCTGTCTGTGCGTGTGTGTGTGTGTGTGTGTGTGTGATTGTGTGTGTAGCTTTCTATTTGCGAGATAGTTAGATAGGTTTACATGCGCACACATATACATATACACATATATATATATGCATATGCATATGCATATGTATAGATTGATATTGATATATATATATATGCACATATATATATATAGGTATGTAGACACACATACACACACATGTACATACATGCATACACGCATTCATAAACATGTATATATATAT
>NW_026347424.1:0-711 GCF_001194135.2 Octopus bimaculoides | reverse complement strand
GACTGAACAGCAAAAATTACCCCTCCCCACTACCAGCAGGATTCCAACTAACCACTACCAGCAGGATTTTAACTTCTCCATAAGCAGAAACTAACGGAGTATCTCATTGCAGGTTATAGAAGTCTGGACATTGCTATTGTTATTATTATTATAACAATGCTCACGAAATATCTTTTTATATAAATTCCTCCATCATAAAGAGGACTGCTGGAAATAGTGATAGGAACCAATACACCAGTCCTCCTTTCCAAACGCAACTAAAGCTTATGTACCAGGGAACGTGTATGTACGGGAATGCTTATATACACATATGTGTATATATGTATGGATGTGTGGGTGGGTATATATATATATGTCCTTATGTATAATAACAAAAACAATTGACCCATTGCTGTGCATGTATAGACGTTTATGTATGTACACTTAAGTGTACATTTATATATATTCATCTATTTCTGTTTATTTATTTATGTATATCTGTATATGCCAGAGTATGCATGCATATGCATATATATGTGAGTTTTTATGATTTTTATATGATTTTTATGTTTATATTTGTATATTGTAAATTAACTCCATGAACTTTGTAAATCTCTGAAGAGGCCTAGAGAACCATACATGTTCCTCTATTCTCACCCATTTCATCTATCAATTACTCCATCTTACTGGAGTTATATAGATAGAATGAGGCATGTCACCTCTAGGCTGAAA
>NW_026347423.1:0-215 GCF_001194135.2 Octopus bimaculoides | reverse complement strand
TCCAAACTAAAACTGGAACAGCAACGTATCATGATAAAACGATGGCAAGATAAACACCTACATGTAAAATATTGGATTAAGTTAAACAGAAAAGAAATAGACAAAGCAAAATCCCAACAATAGCTGAGAAGCTCAGGACTCAAAGCAGAGACTGAATGTTAGGAATTTTTTCCAACAATCTAATCTGTTGTGCGTAAACGAAATAATAATAATAA
>NW_026347422.1:0-275 GCF_001194135.2 Octopus bimaculoides | reverse complement strand
TAATAATAATAATAATAATAATAATAATAATAATAATAACAAATAATTTGGACAAGTAAGTATAAGTCGATTAGTGTGCTTAAATGTTGAGCAGAGCACCGGTACAGTTTAGGCTACCTGTTGTTATCCGCAGTTGTGGTACACTTGCGTTGGATCTGCTTCAGAAGAGACCCAGACTGATGGGTCAAACCATACGTTGTACCTAATAAAAGTCTAATACGAAATCCCTCTCCTACTATTAATTAATACTACACACACACACACACATACACACA
>NW_026347421.1:0-657 GCF_001194135.2 Octopus bimaculoides | reverse complement strand
GATATCCCTAGGAATTGATCGAGTCACTGCTATAATCGGTTTTCCAACGGATTTCTTTTTTCGGAAGCGTCTCTGCAGTGGTCTCACGAAGCTCCTTCGGGAATTCTCCATGAGAAGTGCGTGAGGGCGGCCATGTCTCAAGCTCGCGTGTGCTGGCACACCCGTAGTGCTGTTTCTAAGTTATGTATTATACGTGCAGTTTCATTTTTTTCTTTCGTTTTTTTCTTTCGTCTTTCTTTATAAATAATACATGAACATATGATCAAAAATGAACTTACACGCATCCAGATGTAGCTAAATAGTATATTGACTGCCAACCTCGAGCCTGTTGTTAATTTGGGGCCCCAGCTTCCTTAATTCCTAGATTCCCCAAATTTCTTTCATTGGCCATAATTGTTACTGTTATGCTTTTGTCGATGTTCCGGTATTTGTCGAGATGTTCTTTGAGGCGAATGTGTAACGGTCTTGTTGTGCGACCCACATAGAACTTGTTGCATTTGTTACTCTATGATGCCCATAGACACACACACACATGCACATACACGCACGCCCAGCGACAGAAAGACAGACAGACTCACACACACACATATTTATATACATATATTTATGTATTGTTGCATATTATATTTATATATGTATATATATATATATATATAT
>NW_026347420.1:0-251 GCF_001194135.2 Octopus bimaculoides | reverse complement strand
ATTACTCCACTCTCTCAGCACTGTCTCTTCATCATTTCTTCCTCTACTATTTTATCCATCCCCATTCACTCTTCTTTCTTTCATTCTCTCACCCTAGTTTATCTGTCTTCTATCCTCCCTCTCTTTTCTACTCACCCTCTTAGTCATATTGTTTTGAATTAACAGAGACAACATAGAATAGAAATGGTTCTTTAAGTCTTGCAGGGTACAAGACAACCTCATTAGTGCTGGTGCAACCATAAAATGCACTC
>NW_026347419.1:0-213 GCF_001194135.2 Octopus bimaculoides | reverse complement strand
TTGTGACTGTTCTAATTCAACTGTGGAATGTCCCTCGCTATGGTTATTATATATGGGTTTACGTGACGAGTTAAGAAATAATTGAGATTATGTTGAATTAGGTACTTAAGCTGAAGTACCAAGTCAGCCCGGTATTATCCGCACAGCTCGAAGTAAGTTGAATAGAATCAAAATAAGCAACAAGATATCAAGTAGTGATGCAGTACGACCGTT
>NW_026347418.1:0-311 GCF_001194135.2 Octopus bimaculoides | reverse complement strand
ACATACCGAAGTTCAGAAATAGCAGCTAAAAAAGCTGAGACTCCAACAGTGAGTTACATTACTTGTAACTCACAAAGGCAAAAACAAGAAGAAAAAACAATGAAAACTAACCATTACGAGGTTAATCGTAGACGCGTTTCTGGATTATGAGTGATAAATACTCAATTTCCTTCATCAATACGATATTCCAGTAGTAAATTCGACCATGCTAGCAAACTGTGCATGCATGGACGAGTGAACATTCTACATCGACACAAACCTGTGATCCCTTAATTATGTTTATAAATGTATATGAACTTTTAAATAAGTTC
>NW_026347417.1:0-231 GCF_001194135.2 Octopus bimaculoides | reverse complement strand
TATATATATATATATGTATATATATGTGTGCGTACGTGTGTGTGTATGTATGTATTTTTGCGTTTGGGTGCGTTTGTGGGAGTGTACATGAAAGTGCACGTTTGTATGAGTGTAAGTGTGAGTGTACAAACATAGTTATGAATATAAATGTATATATTTATATATGCATAAGTATATGTGTGTGTGTATATATGTATATATATATAAATACAATATATATAAATTGCATAT
>NW_026347415.1:0-271 GCF_001194135.2 Octopus bimaculoides | reverse complement strand
ACGCACTTACATATATTCATACATACACACAATCATGCACTCATATACATACATTTCTACACACACATATATTTATAAATATATATCTATGTATATATACACATATATATGCGTACGTGTATATATGTATGAGTATGCATATGCATACTTAAATGTGTGTATACATATATGTTTGTGTATATGTATGTATATATACATACAACTCCTGGGCCGCTGGCATGCAAAAAGCACCCATTACACTCTCGGAGTGGTTGGCGTTAGGAAGGGCATC
>NW_026347414.1:0-237 GCF_001194135.2 Octopus bimaculoides | reverse complement strand
GTTATTTATTATGGGAGGTGGAGATGGATCTATTTTTTTTTTCTCGGAGTGATTTGTAAGTTGTTGCTTGCTACAAAAGAGACCTTTAACGCTTTTAACAGACAAAGCGTCTAGTTTCCCTCTAGAACGTCGGTTTTTTTGTTTTTTTTTTCCTTTTGTGAGTGCGTGTTTGCTCTTTGGAAGAAAAGGAAAGTATTCTTTTTTTCCACCTTGGTTGTTTTGTTTTCTGCTTTTTTT
>NW_026347413.1:0-519 GCF_001194135.2 Octopus bimaculoides | reverse complement strand
GTAAGACATTATTATTGTTCACTGATATTTTTTCCTATCATGTCTGTAATTAGTAGTACAGAAGTATTATTGACTTCTATTATAGCAATGTAGGTGCTCATGTAGTGCCCTTATGTATATATGTACATTTCTAATATTGCATGTATATTAATATATTTATATAGGAGAGTATTGTAGTTCGCTTGAAGCAGTGTGTATCATTTAATGTACACTGTATCAAAATAAAAGCTACTAGTAGTTGCTTGCCATTAAGACATGTGGTTAGGCAAGTTTTTATAACATGTCTTGTGCCTCTTAGCAATCTTCAGGCTCTTTTCCAATGCAGTATTTATTGAATGATATCTGTCTCTTGCTAGGTAAGAGTACCTTTTTGTTGATCTTACTTTAACAGAACAGTAAACTATCTATCTCTCTATCTATCTATCCATCTATCTATCTATCTACCTACCTACCTACCTATTTATCTATATATCTACCTACTTACCTATCTATCTATCTTTCTATCAATCTATTTATCTA
>NW_026347412.1:0-297 GCF_001194135.2 Octopus bimaculoides | reverse complement strand
TATTTCATTTATTAATCCATTTATAAGTTTATCCCTAATCATCGATACAACTTCAAATTATACTAGTTGTATTCCGGCCTGCTTATATAATGTTTATTGGTACTTCTATTTATTTTATTTTATAATATTATTTTTCTTCCTTATATATTAAATTATATTGTATTATTTTTATAACTATTAACTCATGGAAGTTTTCCTATCTAAATCATTATTATTACTATTCCAAGTTCGAATTCATGCTATGATGTTTTACAGTCACTATTCGCCCTAACCTTCTCTTTAAATTTCCTATTCTTT
>NW_026347411.1:0-264 GCF_001194135.2 Octopus bimaculoides | reverse complement strand
ATATATAATTTCATACATATACATGAATGTGCACACACACACATATATATGTGCATACATACACACAAACATACATACACATGTATACACACACACACACATATATGTGTTTGTATGTATGTACATGGATACATACACGTATTAGTATACACTCCTTAGTACGTATATACACATGGTAGTTGTGTGGTAATTGATATTAAAGCAGTGGAATATGTATAGGTATAATTTGTAATCTTCGAAACATATGTTGGAAATAAAAGTATG
>NW_026347410.1:0-248 GCF_001194135.2 Octopus bimaculoides | reverse complement strand
TCTCATGGAGCTTTAGTTGTTTTCGTTCAATAAACACCCACAATTCCCAGTCTGGTAATCGAAACCGCGATCCTACGACAATGGGTCATTAAGCCTCCACATTATATTATATACATAATATATATCTTACTGTTATATGTAATGTTCGTTTATTCCATTTGATTATATATACACACACACCACACACATATAATGCCGACTGACGCATACATACATAAGAACATACGTAAAAATGTATTAGTACATAT
>NW_026347409.1:0-252 GCF_001194135.2 Octopus bimaculoides | reverse complement strand
GTATATGTAGGTATACATTTATATATATATATATATATATATAAGCGTGTATGTACGCACATCTGACAGTGTACATGTGTATGTATGAGGTGGGCGAAAGAGACATGTAGAGCTAAATTAAGATAGCAACATGAAATAGATATGTGGTAGATAGATAGATTAGTTATGTTGATTATCCAGACATCTGTCCATCAATGTGTGTGAGAATGTTTGCATATGCGGCTACTCTTATGTGTAAGCTTTTATATATAT
>NW_026347408.1:0-314 GCF_001194135.2 Octopus bimaculoides | reverse complement strand
TACATACATACATACATACATACTTACTTACATATTCATACAAAACTTCATCATTTTAATATCACTTTAATCCAACTACGAACAAATGTACCGAGGAAAAGTGTATATTTTCGTACATTATTCAAAATGTCCACCACCAAGCTCAATACGTAATCTGCATCATTTTACAATTTTAACACTGCTAAAATCGAATTGCACGAACATTTTTCATGCCAATATATTTAAATATCTTTGAATTGAGCTGTAGGAGGTGGAGTTCACCCCCTGAAACCTATTTTGTATTGACTTGTGTGTGGATTAAAAAAAAAAAAAAA
>NW_026347407.1:0-277 GCF_001194135.2 Octopus bimaculoides | reverse complement strand
GTTTACTCTAATAAGTCGATCTCAGCATGTATTTTTTTTAAAGTCTAG
This sequence comes from Octopus bimaculoides, assembly GCF_001194135.2. Classification (NCBI taxonomy): domain Eukaryota; kingdom Metazoa; phylum Mollusca; class Cephalopoda; order Octopoda; family Octopodidae; genus Octopus; species Octopus bimaculoides. The sequence goes on along the minus strand of NW_026347407.1, from coordinate 229 downwards.
GCCTTCGCCAATTGGTCTTTTTTTTATGCTGCCCTACTAGGTTACGGTGATGTAAATAAACCAAATCCAGTTGTCGAAGCGGTAGTGGGGACAAATGTAACACAAACACAAAGACATATGCACAGACACATATATACACATACATGCATGCATACATACATACACACATACATGACGAGAGCACTCCGTCGGTTGCGACGACGAGGGTCCCAGCTGATCCGATCAACGG
>NW_026347406.1:0-476 GCF_001194135.2 Octopus bimaculoides | reverse complement strand
TATATATATGTGTATATGTATGTTTATGTATGTATGCATGTATGTATGTACGTATATAATATATAAATATCAATATATATACATACATATATATGCATATATGTGTGTATATACGTATGTATACATATATATGTGTATATATGTGCATTGATATATGTGTGTGTGTGTATGCATATGTTAGACTTAACGTGTATATACATTTTGGCAGTGTGTCTCTGTGTGTCTCAGTTTGTGTGCGTCTGTATGCACGCATTCATTTGTATTTGTTGTCCGATATTTGATATAAATGACATTGCATTTTTGCTTCTCTACCAAAATGCAATATAATGTACTTACCCATGATATTATATCGATTCTTATTAAACTTCTATGCATGCAAAGAGAAACACGCACACAGACACATGCACATATGCATATATACATACATACATACATATATCGACATATATGAATGTGTACACAAATATATATACATA
>NW_026347405.1:0-644 GCF_001194135.2 Octopus bimaculoides | reverse complement strand
GCTACAGTCAAATGACTGAAACAAGTAAAAGAGTAAAAGAGTAAAAGAGACTGTGTGTGAAATTACACTGCTGTGACAGTATACAGTAATAAAATATGAAACCATAAGTTTATCATAAATAAACTACATTACACATGTATTTCAACTTTATAGTTCTTTATATTTCAGTCAAGAAAATTGCCATTAAGGAACTAAATCTTACATTTCTGGCTCTGATGCTTTGTATTATGGTGATCAACCACCAAGGTGGTGCTCCTCTGCTATGATTTTGTTGTCATCCTCTCAGTTCAAATAGCTTATAAGCAAATGAAATTTTAACTTTCATCTTTCTAGGAGAATTTCCATATAGCTGATTAAAAAAACAAAAAAAACATCTCTTAAAGGTAACACACTCATTAACTAATGTAAGACACATATCAGGTGTAGGTTATGTATGCAAGGAAAAGGATATAATGAGATGATGTGACCTCCCCACACAACAGCTGATGCACCATAGGCAATTTTTCATAAATGTGTGCTAAATAGTTGGTGGTATTTTGGCTTCTTTTCAATATTTTATCATTTGTTAACAGTTATTGTGCCTTACCACACAGTCATGCCAATAATATATATATATATATATATATATATATATATATATATAT
>NW_026347404.1:0-1266 GCF_001194135.2 Octopus bimaculoides | reverse complement strand
CGTCGACAAATGACAGGGACCTTCTCTTTGTGGCTGGTGACTTCTATGGCATACGTGGAGGCTATGGTTTTGGTTCCCGCAACGAGGAGGGGACCAAACTGCTGGAGTTCTGTGATGCCAATGACCTTATGGTCTGCAATACTAACTTCAGGAAACCTACAAATCACCTAATCACCTACTGTTCTGGCAGACATACAAGTCAAATTGACTACATCCTCGCCAGAAACAGGGAAAGATGGCTGCTTATAAATGCCAAAACCTTCCCAGGCGAAGAATGTACCCCACAACATAGATTAGTAGTTAGTGACTTCAGGATCAGGGCTAAGTGGTTACCGAGAAAACGACCAACCTGGAGGAGAAGGGTCTGGAAGCTCAAAGATCCTGCGAATGGACAGAGACTTAGAGATTTACTACTCGAAGCCTATGACGAAATAGAGGGGGATGTAGCTTCACGCAATGTAGAGGACAACTGGACGTTTCTACGGGACAACCTGCTGAGGGCCACTGACCAGATCTGTGGATGGTGCAAAGTCCCCTCTCGACCGAAAATAAAGTGGTGGTCGAACAACACTGTTGACAGGGCTATAGACAAAAGAAACAGGCTTAGAAAGACTGGAAGAACGGTGGTAGCAGGGAATTGTATCAGACTGCCAGAAGGGAAGCTAGGCGACAAGTTTATTTAGCCAGAGGGGAAGCAGATAAGAAAAAGTTTGCCAATGTTCTGTGCCGTGACGACCAAAGACTTGGTGTATTTCGTGTTGCAAGACAGTGTGTGAGATAGAATCATGATGTCGTCGGAGAGAAATGTGTTCGCATGGATGATGGTACGCTTGCACTAAACGAGGCTGCAAAGAAAGAGGTATGGAGAGGCCACTATGAAAGGTTGCTCAATAAAGAGAACGAATGGGAGAAAGAGAGTCTGCCGAATGTCGACACAACAGAGGGACCAGCGATTTGAGTTGACAGTACCATGGTAGATTAAGCTATTAAGAGTATGAAGACAGGGAAAGCCCCCGGCCCATCAGGAATCACTGCAAAGATGCTCAAAATATCTGGCAGTGTCGGCTATAGCCTAGTCACCCGTATTACGAACCAGGTGATGCACGAAGGAGTCATACCCAATGACTGGTGTAGCAGCACCATAGTCAACTGCTACAAAGGTAAAGGTGACACTTTAGATACAAATAATTACAGAGATATCAAGTTGTTAGATCAAGTAATGAAAGTCACGGAAAGGGTCATAGCCCAACTGATTAGGGAGAGAGT
>NW_026347403.1:0-1077 GCF_001194135.2 Octopus bimaculoides | reverse complement strand
GCTAAGTTACGGGGACGTAAACACACCAGCATCGGTTGTCAAGCAATGTGTGTGTATATGTGTGGGGACAAACACACACACACACACACACATATACACATATATATATATACACACATATATATACACACATATATACGCACACATATATGTATATATATAAACACACATATATATACAGTTATGAGGGAAAAACTTGGACCTTGTGAATTTTCCGAAGTTCTCTCCCAGCCCCTTGGAAAAGATTTTCTCCACAAATTTCTCTATAATCGTAATGTATGCCGTTTGAATGGTATTTCTATGAAATTTCATTGAAAAATCTCCATTTTCCTAAAAGTTATGAGGGAAAAACTCGGATCTTGTGAATTTTCTGAAGTCCTCTTCGCGCATTTTTTTCTTTTCTCATATTCGTTTCTTACACATTGTTTTACACCCATTCTAGTATTTTTTTTTTTGATTTTCATTTCCGGGTCAAGATGTAAACATTAACCAAAAATATTACTGGAGTCGATTCATAAGATTAAAAATTCTTCCGGACGGTGTCCCAGCATGGCTGTAGTCCGATGGCTGAAACAAGTAGCAGATGAAAGATATGTATCTATGTATGTATGTGTGCGTGCGTGCGTGAGTGTGTGTGTGTGTGTGCATGTTTATATATGTGTGTGTGTGTGTGTGTGCCTGTATATATATATATATATATATATATATATATATATATATATATAACGTCCTGTACCCAGATATGCATCTATATATACAGGTAGATGTAGGTATGTACATACATGTACGTATATATGCATATACTCATTTATTATTTGTATTACATGATCAAACGCACGCGTCACTCCTGCAAGTAAGTTTTGAACTTTATATTTTCTGACGCGACTCTATCTATCTTTGTATCGTTTTCCTCCTCTCGTTCTTCCTTCTGTTACTACTATATCTCTCTCTTCCTCCCTGTCTCTCGTTGCTCACCTATTTTCTACTTCCTCCCCTTTTTTCTCCCTCTACCACTCTTTATCCTTATCCCTCGCTGATCACATGTGTCCAGCCACTACTTCCTTTCTTACCTTGGCT
>NW_026347402.1:0-201 GCF_001194135.2 Octopus bimaculoides | reverse complement strand
ATATATACATATGCATATATGTAGGTATGTTTTTATGTATGTATATATGTGTGCGTATATCGGGTGAGTCTTCGAGAATTTTGGGGAGCCAAATGATACCCCGTGTCTATTTTTTAAGCGTGATACTTATTCTATGAGTGCCCTTTGCCGGATTATACATACAAACATACATACATACATACATACATACATACATACATA
>NW_026347401.1:0-478 GCF_001194135.2 Octopus bimaculoides | reverse complement strand
ATTTTTATTTTCATTTTCATTTTCATTTTTCTTTTATTTGTTTTGTTCGTGCTGTACTTTCGCTTTTATATATTTTATTTTTTTTATAATTTATTTTAATTTTCCTTAGTGCTATTACTTTCTTTACTATTGTTGTTGCTGTTGTTGTTGTGGCTGTTTTTATCGTTGTTGCCGCTTTTCTTTTATGTTGTGGTGGTTGCTGCTGCTGAGCTCGTTGTTAGTGTTACTGTTGCTGTTGTTATTGCTGTGGCTCCGCCTAGAAGAATTCTTAATCGGTTGAATCGATTACATTCTTTTACTTGTTTCAGTCGTTTGACTGCGGCCATGTTGGAGTACTGCCTTTGGTCGAACCAATCATTTTTACTGAACCGCTAGATTACGGGGACGTAAACACACCAACATCAGCTGTCAAGTGATGGTGGGGGTGACAAACACAGTAATATACATATATAACTGAAAGAAGCTTGTCGTGTAAATA
>NW_026347400.1:0-415 GCF_001194135.2 Octopus bimaculoides | reverse complement strand
TATATGTAAATGTAAATGTTGAATGATGAAATGAGTGCTTAACACCACATTGGTAGATATATAATTTCTTTATTTGTGAATTAAGGTTACCATTGGTTTCATGTTAAGAAAAGTATGAAAATATCGTAGTGTTTTAACAATTTTTCAAGCCAATCATATAGAGAAAGGTGTTCACCTCCATTTTATAAACAGTCTCGCTTTGTTCATGGGTTTTCATTCACATGAATTTTCGAGAAATCTCATGAACGAAATGAGACTGTTTTTAAAAATGGTGGTGAACACCTTTTTCCATGTGATTGGCTTGAAAAATTGTTAAGACACTAGGATATTTTTCTACTTTTCTTAACATGAAAGCAATGGTAGCTTTAATTCACATATAAAGAATATATATATATATATATATATATATATATAT
>NW_026347399.1:0-588 GCF_001194135.2 Octopus bimaculoides | reverse complement strand
TATATATATATATATATATATATGATGTGCGTGCATGTCTGTGCATGCGTGTGTATATTTTGTACACGTGCACACACACAGACGCACACAAACACACACATATAGGAATATACGTATCAATATTGACTTATGTATACACACACACACACACACGCGTATATGTATAAATATGTATATATATATATATGTATATATAAACATATATATGCATATATATATATACATATATATATATGAATAGATATGTATACATATATATGTATATATATTTATATACATACATACGTGAATTGGTGTGAATTGGTGCGCGTATATTTGCGCGCGCGTGTGTGTGTGCACGCGCGTACATTGATGTGTATATACATGCCTATATGTTGCGGGGTGTGTATGTTTTGCACGCTATCACAAACTATGTTGTAATGTTACGAATCTGGAAACAAGAAAACATTTCGATAGTATATATATGACAACAGCGTGTATACACACATACATACATATATATACACAAGTGAATACATGTATACATAAACGCACATATATACATATGCATGTATACACACACTCATATATATATATATATATATATAT
>NW_026347398.1:0-283 GCF_001194135.2 Octopus bimaculoides | reverse complement strand
ACTCCTTCTCTCTCTCTCTCTCTCTCTCTCTCTCTCTCAGTCACTTTCTCTCTTTCTCTTTCTCTTTCTTTCTCCTCTTTCTCTCATTCTCATTCTCACATTGTACAGGTGTTTATACGCACATGTATGCAGGTGAAGGTATGTATTTTTGTCTCTTTCTCCCTCTCTGTCTCTGTTTCTCTCTCTTTCTATATATGTGTGTGTGTGTGTGTTTGTGTGTGTGTGTGTGTGTGTGTATCTAAATAGAGGCATACGCTCACATATATATAAACACATAAATACA
>NW_026347397.1:0-808 GCF_001194135.2 Octopus bimaculoides | reverse complement strand
GTTGGTTGTTCATATACACACCATTGGTTGTTCACATTCACAACACTGGTTGTTCATATACACACCATTGGTTGTTCATATACACTCCACTGGTTGTTCATATACACACCATTGGTTGTTCATATACACACCACTGGTTGATCATATATACACAACTGGTTGTTCATATACACACAACTGGTTGTTCATATACACACCACTGGTTGTTCATATATACATCACTGGTTGTTCATATACACACCACTGGTTGTTCATATATACATCACTGGTTGTTCATATACACATCACTGGTTGTTCATATACACACCATTGGTTGATCATATACACACCACTGGTTGTTCACATATACCCCATTGGTTGTTCATATATACACCATTGGTTGTTCATATACACTCCACTAGTTGTTCATATACACACCACTGGTGTACCATTTCTCTTTAATCGTTTTTGTTTAAATGATGCAAATTACTTACGTCGTTATTGTTTTCTTCTCTGTTTTCATACAAGTCTAAGTCCCTTGGCTACTGGAGATGAGGTTGAACTATTGCAGTGTAAATGATGGCTATTGAGCCAGAAACATAAATCCACAACCGTCCTGTTATCTCAAGACTAGTGGTTTTCAACCCTTGGTTCATTTGACCCTGGGGGTCCATGTAAAATTTTTGGGGGTTCATGCTAGTAAAATAGTAAATCGTGGATCTGCAGTAGTATTTTAAGGGTGCATGAAAAAGTTTTGATTTAGATGTATTCATTGCAAGAAACAGTTAGATTTCTTTCTCTAACATTTTACATAGTTCAAACTGCACAA
>NW_026347396.1:0-449 GCF_001194135.2 Octopus bimaculoides | reverse complement strand
GAAAACTGCGGAAAAAATGATAATGAGATGGGGTAATGTCCGGCGAATATCGTTAGTAGGGCATCATTTCCCATTCAAACTGCTCCAGCCTTTGGAATGTCATCTTCGCTGTATGTGGCCGATGGAAGAACACCTTTCGTCTTGAAATCAAAGATGGTCGTTTTTCTTCTAGCGTTGGCTTGAATGACTGGTTGAATGACCAAATCTAAGCTTTTCTGCTAGTTCCTCAACAGTTACGATGGGATTTTGTTTCACCAGGGCTGCAGGACGTTCTTCTCGAGCTCTATAGATCTTCCAGAACGAGGCTCGTCTTCTAGGCTGCAGTTTCTGACTCAGAGTTTCTGGAACCACCGTTGACACTGGTTTAATCTTATTGTCCGATCCCATATACTGCAGAACTATTCCTCGCACTTTTCGTTGCGTTGTTGCCTTTATTGAACTCATAAAGC
>NW_026347395.1:0-789 GCF_001194135.2 Octopus bimaculoides | reverse complement strand
ATAACGATGATGGCAATGATGATGATGATGATGATGATGATGATGATGATAATTTCTTTATTAATCACAAGCGCTAAAAGACTAACGAATGACATTTATGAAAATGACAAAATACGTGACCTACTGAGGAGGGCACATAGATCGTGCAAACGGTAGCGATAGGAAAAGCAACGGACAACATCAATATTTTAGCAGTACCTTCATTAACAAACGTACCACATGTTATTCTAATAAGAATGAATTCGTCCTTATTGGGCTGCGAGGGACAACATTTGGTGTTTGTAGCTGACGAAGCAAAAAAACAAAAACAAAAAAAAACAACCCAGAAATGCATGCCCTCTACGAGCCAACGATGTCATTCAGAGCCTAACGTGTGTTTACACATATCCCGTTTGGAGGAGAATATTCTCTTGGGATTATTTCCGCATCGAAAGGTATTCTCGCATCCAAATGTTCCCGAACGTGTCAACGAATATCCAAATGATAAACGAATACCCAAATGATTTTACTCGAGTTGCTGGATGTTAAACTCCAGCTGGGTTGCGTATTGTTACTTCTTCATTTTTTTATTTTTAATTTTTAGGAACTGGATTGATATGTGATGATGATGATGATGATGATGATGATGATGATGATGATGATGATGATGATGGTGATGATGGTGATGATGATGATGATGATAACAATTGTGATAGTGATGATGATGATGATGATGATGATGATGTTGGTGACGACGACGCCATGGCCGAAAACGATGAACATGAGGCTGCTGCTGCTGCTGCTGCTGCT
>NW_026347394.1:0-247 GCF_001194135.2 Octopus bimaculoides | reverse complement strand
TATATATATATATATATATATATATATATATATATCGTCCTACGCACACACATCATATAGAAAAACTTACTATCATACGCAAGATAAAATTTTCTCTGATGTTTTTATACAGTCTCTTTGATATATCAACGAATTCTGTGATTTTTTTAATTATTATTGTTAAACGTATATGTATACACATACATGTGCATACACACCTACACACATATACGTATACGTTTATGTGGATATACATACATACATACAT
>NW_026347392.1:0-217 GCF_001194135.2 Octopus bimaculoides | reverse complement strand
CTATAGATTATAGTCAATTCTCTATTACAATGGAACTCAATACTTAATTGTCACTAGGAGTTTTAGTAAAGACCACAACTGCTATTAGTAAATTATACACTAATGTGATCTACCTTAAGACCTAAACTTATGTTGTAATTTACTATAAATTATAGCTAATCTTCAATTACCATGGGAATCTATACTATATTATCTTTAGAGGCTTTTACAAAATCCC
>NW_026347391.1:0-232 GCF_001194135.2 Octopus bimaculoides | reverse complement strand
CATCTGTTCAAATCTTTAGGGATAGTTCCCAATGTACCTATAACTACTGGAGTACATTTTCCATAGTCTCTATAATACAATGGCTAGGTCCAAGTACTTTGCTATTTTTTCTCTATTTATTTTTTTCCCATCATTTTAGACTGTAAAGTCAATATCTGGCACATCCTATTCTCTTCATCTGTTACTACTACCACTACTACTACTACTGCTACTGCTACTACTACTACTACTA
>NW_026347390.1:0-232 GCF_001194135.2 Octopus bimaculoides | reverse complement strand
TATATATATATATATATATATATATACACACATACATGCATACATATATACATACATATAATTATAAGTGGAGTGGGGTCTGTATGTATATGTATATCTTTTATCTTTTACTTGTTTCACTCATTAGACTGCAACAATGCTTGGGCGAGTCTTTGAAGTGTTCAGCCAAACAAATAAACCTCAGTATTTGTCAGGGCTCTGCACTATGCCACACAAGCAGGAGAACTCACCA
>NW_026347389.1:0-225 GCF_001194135.2 Octopus bimaculoides | reverse complement strand
AGGTATTTTGGGAATGAATGACAATGTTTATGGCATAGAGGGAAGATGTTTATTGGACAGGAACAAATGAACAGTGAGGAGATCTTCATTGTACACACACAGAATATGTAGAAAGACACAGTGTGTAGATGTTGAGTGGACAGATAGACACAGTGAGTAGGTGTCGAGTGGAGAGATAGACACAGTGTGTAGATGTTGAGTGGACAGAGAGACACAGTGTGTAGA
>NW_026347388.1:0-312 GCF_001194135.2 Octopus bimaculoides | reverse complement strand
TAGGTGGTTGTCGTTGTAGTGGTGACCAGTGTTATAATGGTTGTAGTGGTTTTGGTGGAAGTAGTAGTAGTTGTCGTTGTGGTACTGGTTATTGGTGTAACAATGGTTATTGTTAAGGTTGTTGCAGTGATGGTGGTGATGGTGGTGGTTGTGGCGGCAGTAGTTGTAGTGTAGTAATGATGTTAGTTACTGCTGCAGTGTTGTAGTGGTCATTGTAATGGTAGTGGTGTTTTTTGTTGTAGGGGATTTTGTAGTAGTAGTAGTAGCTTTGGTAGCGAATACTATTGCTGAGGTAGAAGTAATATTAGTGGT
>NW_026347387.1:0-409 GCF_001194135.2 Octopus bimaculoides | reverse complement strand
CGAAACTGCAATCCTATGACCGCGAGTCCGCTGCCCTAACCACTGGGCCAATGCTAAGGATATTATTACAAGAGCATATTCAAAATGAGATAATTCAAGAACAGATATAAGTGTGTAATATGAATACAGAATATGGAAAACCCAAGTTTTGCGGGGCCAGACAAGTCACAAGGCTTACAGGCAATCAGTGAACTTCCACAGTTGCCAAGTGGTACCGAAGAAATCGGAAAAGTCCACTTGGAAAGCCTCGACAATGATGAGAAAACAATTAGTTTAGTTAAGCAATTTAGGTCAAGGTAAGATAGAAGGGTGCAATTTAGACAGAATTGGAAGCTCATTGTCACCAGTGGTTTACAATAGCATCTGATGGTCGGGTCAATACTGGGATATATATATATATATATATATA
>NW_026347386.1:0-310 GCF_001194135.2 Octopus bimaculoides | reverse complement strand
TTCTCTCACTCCCTCTCAGTCATGGCTATTACTCTCACTACTTCTCCTTCTTCTGTATTAGTATTTAATCTCCTCTCCCTTCACCTCTCACTCAGTATATATACATACATTTGGATTATTTTCCCGTTGGGTTCATTTTTAGCATTCTCGTTTGTGAGAGCAGTTGAGTTTATTTCAGATATTCTCATCTTAAAAATCGTCTCCGGCTAATCGTTGAGAGGACGTTGGTGTTGCCTTAGCAGAGATTTGCGCTCTCTGAGTGCTCTTTCTATTATTATTATTATTATTATTATTATTATTATTATTATTA
>NW_026347385.1:0-301 GCF_001194135.2 Octopus bimaculoides | reverse complement strand
GTATCACGACAGAACGCACGCGTTAACCTTTATACAGTAAGTTTAAACTAATTTTCTAACGCGACTCTCTCTATTTCTATATCTATCTCCCCCTCTCATTCTTCCCTCTACTGTTCTTCGCCTCTACTTGTCACTACCATCTCTCTCTCTCTCTATCTCTTGTTACTCGTCCTTCGCCTCTCACCGTTACTACTACTATCTCTCTCTACCTCTCGTTGCTCACTTTTATTCTACTATCTCCCCTTCTTTTCCTCTCTGCTACTCTTTCTGTTTACACAGCCTTGGTCACGTGTGTCCGGCT
>NW_026347384.1:0-234 GCF_001194135.2 Octopus bimaculoides | reverse complement strand
ATATATATATGTATATATATAAGTATATATATATGTATATATATATATATTCATATATATATATATATATAAATACATATATGTACAGATGTATATGTATATATGCATATGTATATATATATACATATATGTACATATAGGAGGTATGACTACTAAGTGGACATCCATTATGTATATATACAGGTATGTATATATATATATATATATATATACATATATATGTATATACATATA
>NW_026347383.1:0-346 GCF_001194135.2 Octopus bimaculoides | reverse complement strand
GTGGTGCATCAGCATGGCCGCAGCTCTAAGCTGAAACTTTAAAAATAAATAAATAAATAAATAAATAATATATATATATATATATATATACATTTACATATATATATATAATATATATATATATACATATACATATATATATATAATATATATATATATACATATACATATATAATATATATATATATGTATGTATATATCTATCTATCTATATAATATATATATGTATATGTATATATCTATCTACATGTATATATATATATATGTACACATATACACACATATACATATATATGCACATACATATTTATATATATATATAAATACGAATATATTTATATATATA
>NW_026347382.1:0-394 GCF_001194135.2 Octopus bimaculoides | reverse complement strand
GAGAAGATTAATCCCTGTTCACAGCGCAAACGGGAGTCCAGATGGCCCCTTGTGTAAGGACAATCCAAACAGAGACAGGTGTTGCAAAGAGTGACTGGTAGAGCGGAAATGGCGTGAGACCAGAGTGTCATTGCCAAGGCGGATGTCTCAGAGGTGTTCCGCAAACCAGTCAGCCAAGCGGCGTCCCATTTGTCCAATGTACAGAGAATGGCAGAGAGAGCAGATAATATTGGTAGAATTGCAGGTAAAGGATTTGGTGATGTGATAGGGTCGATGATGGGTGCTGGTGAGGAGGGTGTTGTTGGAGAGGTAAGGGCAAGTGTAGCAGTGTGGGCAGAAGCAGAGGAACGAGCCAGTTTGGGAGGTTGGGTTGGGGAAGAAGCTGTGGACCAAG
>NW_026347381.1:0-229 GCF_001194135.2 Octopus bimaculoides | reverse complement strand
TCATTGGTCATTAAGTAATGGTGTGAAAATAAGAATTCTTATCTCTACTTTGCTGATATAGTAGTAGACATATTTGGCAATGGGAGGCGGCAGAGCTAATATTCTCTTCATCATACACGCAGTAATCATACGAACATAATTATACTTACGTATGAATGTGTGTGTGTGTATTTGTGTGTGAACATAACTATCGGTGTTTGTGTGCCTTCATGTATGTTTGCATGCATGT
>NW_026347379.1:0-563 GCF_001194135.2 Octopus bimaculoides | reverse complement strand
TGCAAAAGAGACTGCCACGGCACAGTATAAAATAGGACCCCTATTCCTGCGTAATGGCTCACTGACTGTAGACCCCACATGGATAAGTGAAGTGCTCAGTGCACAATTCAAGAGTGTTTTCACTTCTCCTCTGAATCACATGCAGATAAAGAACCCAGCTGATTTCTTTGACAATATCACTCAGCAGAAAAAGACTGCATCCATTACCTACATTGACATTGAAGAGGAAGATGTAATAGCTGCCATAAACGAAATGAGCTCAAATTCGGCAACTGGCCCCGGTGGTTTCCCGGCTGTCCTCCTAAAGTCGTGTAAACAAGAATTAGCAGGACCACTCCAGATACTCTTCTAGAGTTTCCTTGCAAGTGGTAAACTTCCCAAAAAGCTGAAGGAAGGCATCATATGTCCTATCCATAAAGGTGGAAGCAGAGCAGAGGCTGGGAACTACAGGCCCATCTCTCTGACTTCACATATTAGCAAAGTCAGAAGGAGGTTAGACCCAGCATGGTTTCTGTTCAGGTAGAAGCTGCCTCACGCAGCTCTTGCAGCATTATGACTGGGTC
>NW_026347378.1:0-201 GCF_001194135.2 Octopus bimaculoides | reverse complement strand
GCTCCATTTATTCATGTAGTGAGAACACTACATAGAATGTACAATGAAAACGTAATCCTCAGCTGCATAATGGAATTTAATTTTTTTTTTTCCTCATGCTTGATTTACCCCTAACCTGCTGTCTATCTCTACTTAATCTACCTTCTTCTATATTTGAAATTACTACTACCCCTCCAATTAGATTATATAGAATTTTAATTC
>NW_026347377.1:0-389 GCF_001194135.2 Octopus bimaculoides | reverse complement strand
TATATGTATATGCATATATTAATGTATATATACATACAAATATACACATGGAAATGTTTATGTGTATATGTACACATATCTATATGTATGTATAAATAAATAATTATACAAATATATATGTGTGTGTGTATGCGTGTGTACTACTGAGAATATAGATATATTAAATATCCATGTATAAGAATATACACTCGTATACTTGTATAGGCACATAGATTTCACTACATAGGTACATACATAGGCTTATACATGCATATGTATATATGTATGTGTGTATATACATACGTGTATATATACATACATATAGATATATGCATATGCCTATAAATACGTATATACACATCCACAAACATACATGTATATACGTTGTGTGTAAATATATATATATATAT
>NW_026347376.1:0-634 GCF_001194135.2 Octopus bimaculoides | reverse complement strand
CAGGCTTCTTTCAGTTTCCGTCTACCAAATTCACTCACAAGACTTCGGTCGGCCCGATGCTATAGTAGCAGACACTTGCCCAACGTGCCACGCAGTGGGACTGAACTCGGAACCATGTGGTTGGTAAGCAAACTACTTACCACACAGCCACTCCTGTATATTACGCATATTTCTATGCCACACGCACATATGTGTAAGTATATGCATGCGTTGAGGTATGAACACATACAAAAAAGTGTGTACGTGTGACTGCTTTGATTCTTTTACAGGTTTCAATCATTCGAGTGTGGCCGTACTTCGAGAATTTTATTCAATTGTACGACACCTGTACTTATTTCTGTTTCTTACCTATTTGTCGAACTAAACCGGATATAAAGAGTTGCTGTGCAAGAGCAGACGTTTGATGGACACTATAATGAAGCCCATCGTGTGTGTATGTGGCATCTGAATAATTTTCGCCTACCAAATTCCTCTCACCAAAGCTAGTTAACCCGAGACTAAAGATGATATTTGTCTATGGTGCTGCGCAATGGCGAAGAACCCGGAAACACGTACTTGTGTAGTGAACTACTTAATTGAGACAGCTTTGCCTCCATCTATCTCTGCTGTGCGTGTATGTATGTATGTATGTATA
>NW_026347375.1:0-204 GCF_001194135.2 Octopus bimaculoides | reverse complement strand
AGATAGATAGATAGATAGATAGATAGATATCTTTTATCTTTTACTTGTTTCAATCATTAGACGACGGTCATGCTGGGGCACCGCCTTGAACTTTTAGTCGAATGAATCGACCCCCAGTAATTATTTTTAAGCCAGGCATTTTATTCTATCGGACTCAAACACAGACACACACACACACACACACACACACACACACACACACAC
>NW_026347374.1:0-234 GCF_001194135.2 Octopus bimaculoides | reverse complement strand
TATTCGTTTATTTGTTTCAGTCATTTGACTGCGGCCATGCTGGAGCACCGGCTTAAGTCGAACAAATCGACCTCAGAACTTATTCCTTGTAAGTTCTAGCACTTATTCTATCGGTTCCCTTTTGCCGAACTGCTAGTTTACGGGGACGTAAACACAGCAACATCGGGTGTCAAACGATGATGGAGGACAAACACGGACATACAAATAGATACATACATACATATATATATATAT
>NW_026347373.1:464-641 GCF_001194135.2 Octopus bimaculoides | reverse complement strand
AAGATCCGAGTTTTCCCCTCATAACTTTTAGGAAAATGGCTTTGTTTTTTTAAATGAAATTTTATGTAAATACCTTTCAAACGGCATAGATTTACGACCGCACTGATGTTTTTTTTTCTTTCTTCTCTTTTTCTGCTTCTTTTCTCCCTCCTTTCTTTTCTTTCCCTGACCCCCCCC
>NW_026347373.1:0-436 GCF_001194135.2 Octopus bimaculoides | reverse complement strand
AAAATGTATAATGAAAATGGACGCGAAATAAAAAAACAAAAGGTTCGGAGGTTACGCATGTTTGTGGAGTGCTCAGCCACCCTCACGTTAATTTCACAAGCGGGCTGTTCTGTAGACTTGATCATCTGGACCATACACTATCGTAAACGACGGAGTGCTAGTTTTCATTGTTTTTATTTTGGCTTTAGGATATGTAAATCGCTTAAAGTTGTTTGTGTGTGTGTGTAAAAGAGAGAAAGAGAGAGAGAGAGAGAGAGAGAGAGAAGGAGAGAGAGAGAGGGGGAGAGAGAAAGGGAGAGAGAGAGAAGGAGAGAGAGAGAGGGAGAGAGAGAAAGGGAGAGAGAGAGAGAGAGAGAGAAGGAGAGAGAGAGAGAAAGATTAACACGCATACATACATACATACATGGTGGTTGTCTACTCCTTACACAAAGTTTGA
>NW_026347372.1:0-486 GCF_001194135.2 Octopus bimaculoides | reverse complement strand
AAATGATTCATAAGTTCCGCCCATACTGTCAATAATGCTAATGACAAATTTTTATGTTTGCTTGACATTTTCTAAGTGTGAAAGGGATTAAAATTTCGGTACTCCATATCAAAGGTTCCGACAAGAATAGGTGGAAAGAATATTATTTTCATAATCAGTTTGATCAGTCACCTTCCTCTGTCAGTTGAGCAAAGTGTTACCCATGCTGATGTTTATTGGTAATTAAACTTAATTTGCAACACCTGTGTGTATTTATCAGCTTTGTGTTTGTTGATAAGAATTATCAACAACTTTTCCTGTGATTGTGATTTGAGAAGACACAGCAGTATGCTAAAGATTGGATATAATCTCTTGTGGGCAAGAAATGTAAAATAAAGTTTATTATGAACAACACAAACACTTTGTAATTTAATAGCTTTCAATATGATACCTGTTGAACAGAAATTATTTTTATTTCATGAAAATTTAATAAAATCTAATCATAAG
>NW_026347371.1:1565-3064 GCF_001194135.2 Octopus bimaculoides | reverse complement strand
AAGAATCTTGCACACGAAATACACATACGAAATATATATATATAAATAAAAATCTTTAGTTAAATATGTTCAATGAGAATATTATATACTGAGTTTATATTGAGTGCTCTTTTGTATCAAAGTATTAATACTATTAAAGTATTTATGTATTTAATACGAGCGATTATATATATTTTATATAATATATTATTATTAATATCAGGAAATCAATATTAGAAAATTCATCAGAAAGATATATACGTGTGTAAAATAATTGTTGTATTAAAAATATAAACATATCTAAATAGATATAAGTATAAATATATAATAATAAATACAACAGTTTAAAATTTTCGAATTAAGTTTATAAAGCATCTTACGATCGTTTCGCAGAAGTGCTGTCCCTATAATGGAATCCTATATTGATAAGCATTTGTAGACAACACTTCTGCTATTCTGGGTTTTTTTTTTTTTGTGATATCAAAATATAAGGTGATACTTACAAATAGACAGATAGATAAATTAATTAGAATTATTTGACTATACACACATTTACATGACATAAATTATACATTAAATAAATATTGAATAGATATTCTTGGAATTAGAACCTGTGCACATCTAATCTATAGCAAATGGACAGTTATAATAGCATTAAATTTAAAAATCTAAAAATTTTAATTATACAAATAAAAATATAAAAGAAATACTTTGACCAATTTATGATTTTATAATTTCACATATTATTTTATCTTATATTATTCAAGTTTATGAATTATATTTGGAATTTCAAGATTCTCATACTAAAGTGTACTTACCAAAAATCAAATTTATATTTATATTTCAAACAAACACCATTTTCCCATATTACTTCATATTTTAAAAGATTATGATTCATTAAATTATACAAATTTCACATTTGATATTTCTGAGGAGCAGAAGAGCTATCTAAAAATGCTTATCAATATAGGTTTCCATTATTCTATATTATCTAAGTCTATGAACTATATGTGGAATATAGGACAATATAATGAATTTTGCACATAACTATTATGGATTATTACAGAAGACTTACCAAGGAAGCATGTATGGATTTAAAGACTCTCATACTAAAGTGTACTTACCAAAATCAAAAGTAGTAATTTTAAAATTTTCATTTATATTTCAAACACCATTTTCTCATATTACTTCATATTTTTAAAAAAACTACCATTCGATAAATTATACAAATTTCACATTTGATATCTCTGAAGAGCAGAAGAGTTGTCTATAAATGCTAATCAATATAGGATTCCATTATAGGGAGAGTACATCTGCGAAACGATCATAAGATGCTTTATAAACTTGTATATGTATATGTATATGTATATGCACATACATATATGTATATATATGTGTATATACATATATATATATATGTGCATATACATATACATATATGTGTATATACATATATGTGTATATACATATATATATATATGTGCATATACATATACATATATGTGTATATACATATATGT
>NW_026347371.1:0-834 GCF_001194135.2 Octopus bimaculoides | reverse complement strand
GGTTCATGAACTCATCGGTGAAAATCCACAGTCACATATAGAAAATTAATAAGTAAAAGCACAATAAATAAGTATAATATAATACAAAGTAAATATCATAAGATAAGGATAATAAAACGACTACACATGTTTCATAACTAAATTTTCAAATAGAAAAAATATTTAAATCGATTAAAACTATCGAAAATCAATTCTATTCAAAAATATAGCTAATCTTCAGGTCAAAATACAAAGATAATAATAATAAAAGAATGTATATATCAACCAACAATAAATAACAAATGAATGTATATAAAATACTTATTATACTAAGATAGAAAAATATTATTAAAAATATCAAAATTATAAACGTTCCATAATTAACTTTATGTTAATTATAATATAAACTAACAGAAATATTATATGCAAAAACTAATTTTAACGAATCTTTCGTTTAAAATACAATTTAAACGAAGTTTTAGGTTAGATTAATAAAGATAGAAGTAATATTTATCTAAATGATGCTATAGTTTAAACTAAAAGATTTTAGACTAAAACGTTTATTAAAAAGAAGTCTCATGAAAATATTGCGTAAAGAAAAAGAATAGAATAAATAGATATAAAAACATGAATGAAAATTTTATTATGAATGAAATATTAAACTTTATATAACTTAAATCATAATAAAACAATTAACTATATTGTAAACATTTAATTAAACTTTAAAATTTAAATAATTATAGATTCAAAAGAATAAGACTAAGAAACCATATATACTAACAGAAATATTATATGCAAATCTTATCTTGGTTCTTTTCTCTAAAACTATATATTTATATTTTATACTGTTAACTT
>NW_026347370.1:0-320 GCF_001194135.2 Octopus bimaculoides | reverse complement strand
ATATATATATATATATATATATATAGATGTATATATGTAGCTGGAGATGTATAGATTTATATATATAGATGTATATGTATAGATGTCTATATATACATGTATATATACATAGATATAGGTTTATATATATGTGCATATATATATATGTATATAGATATATATGTATAAATATATGTATGCATGTATATATGTGTATATATATGTGTACATATATGTATGCATATATATGTAATATATACACATATATATATATGCATACATATATTTATTCATATATATATATATAAAAACAAATAGTAAATGAGTATATGCATATATAC
>NW_026347369.1:0-594 GCF_001194135.2 Octopus bimaculoides | reverse complement strand
ATATATATATATATATATGTATGTATGTATGTATGTACGTATGTATATATGTATATTTATATATATCTTAATTTCTGTTCTTGTATTTCTTCTTTTTGATGAAGATGACGGTGACGAATTTGAAGCAAGGTCTAAAGCAGAGATAGAAAATATCTTTGATAAAGATATCTAAGCGAGTTTAGAGATCATAAGACCATAAAGGAATCTAAAACATTACATGCAATAAACGACAAAACTGTATTAATAACAAAATGCATTAATGCACCACCACCACCCCATCTCCACCTCGTTTTCATCTAACGTCTGCCACGACAGCTGTGACGATGATGAAGTCGCGTTGCGACCTCTAGGGTGTTCAGTTTTAAGAACAAGGCCCTGAACTCCCTACTTTCTTAAAACTAATTGCCGTACTTACCACTCAGTGGCAGCCATGTTTTTTTTATTGTATTTCTAATAGATTTTGCTATATTTTATTTCGTATTATCTGAATTGCAGTAATTATTGTTGTTTGTGAATTTGTTGTTGTTGCTGTTGTTCTGTATATGGTTATATTGCTCCCGTCCACCATTTTGTGGGGGTGTATATATATATATA
>NW_026347368.1:0-412 GCF_001194135.2 Octopus bimaculoides | reverse complement strand
CAATTATTCAAGCTAAGCAATTATTCAAGCTAAGCAATTATTCAAGCTAAACAATTATTCAAGCTAACAATGGCTGAAGACTTTTGCACGGTATTGTATAACTATTGTATCCAAATGTCTGTGAATAACAAACACATATATATGTACTTGTGCGTGTGTGTGCATATACATATATGTGTGTGTGTATGAGTGTGTTTATGCGCGTGTGTGTGTACATACATATATACATACTTGTATGTGTACAATTTGTCACACTTAATGTGTGTCTGTATATGCATTATATACATATATACATATTTATACATATATACATATTTATACATATATACATATATACATACATAGAATTTTACATATATGTGTGTGTATGTGTATGTGTATGTATGTATATACATATACACGCACACATACA
>NW_026347367.1:0-221 GCF_001194135.2 Octopus bimaculoides | reverse complement strand
ATATATATATATATATATATATGCTGTCTGTGTATATATTGTATTAAAGTAAATATGTGTGCACATATGTTTCGTATGTCTACATACATACACACATACATACATGTGAGAATGAGTGAGTGTGTGTGTGTGAGCATATACATGCAACATGCAAGTGTCTGTGTGTATATGTGTGTGTGTGTGTCCCCATTGCTGATGTTGTATGTGTGTATATGCTATAA